>NC_092863.1:86069958-86275404 GCF_032062135.1 Pyxicephalus adspersus
AGATGGTACTGTAAGCCAAAGGAGGATATGAGACTACCGAGAGAGGAGGTGTACAGAGAAAAGAGAACCGGTCCAAGGACTGACCCTTGTGACTTAGCTCTAATGAGGTCATTGGCCACTTTTAAAGGGCTGTTTTGTTGGAGATAGGACGGTATTTAGAGGGTATGGAGGGGTCCAGTGAGGGTTTCTTCAGGATAGGGAGTATAATGGCATGTTTGAAAGTGGAGGGGTATATATCAGTAGAAAGGGAGAGGTTGAATAGTTCGGTCAGGGCAGGGGCCTGGGTGGAGGAATGGGCACAGAGTAGATCAGAGGGAATTGGGTCAAGCGGACAGGTAGTAGATGGAGATGATGAGAAAAGAGAGGAGACTTTATTCTCAGTAACAGGACTGAGGGAGGTCAGTGATGATTTACTGATGGAAGGGGTGGATATGGTTGGAGTGGCCCGGTGAGCAGAGAAATCATGTCTGATTTTGTCAATTTTATCTTCAAAGTAGGAAGGATGTTGTGGGGGAGCAGGTGTGGGGTTTAGGAGGGAGTCAGTTGTTGAGAAGAGGCTGCTTGGGTCGGAAGCTTAGGGGAATGACAGCGGAGAAATAATTTTGCATGGCGACAATGAGGATATTGTGGAATTAGAGAGAATGCAGAGGAGGGCAACTAAACTAATAAAAGGAATGGAGGAGCTCAGCTATGAGGAGGGATTAGCTGAACTGAATCTTTTCTCTCTTGAGAAGAGACGTATAAGGGGGATATGATCACCCTGTATAAATATATAAATGGTCCATATAGAGAACTCTCTTCACAATTATTCACTTTGAGATCACTACAAAGAACAAGAGGGCACTCTTTGCTTCTGGAGGAAGAGATTCTTCACTGTAAGGTCTATAAAAAGTGTGAAAATGCCCCCCACCTGGAAGTGGTTTCAGGAACTATTATAGATTGCTTTAGAAAAAGCTGGATGATTTTCTAGAAACAAAAAAATATAATGGGGTATTAAAGTTTTAAAGTAAAGGTGACAGAGACTGTTGATCCAGGGAACATCCAATTGCCTCATGGGATCAGGGAGGATTTTTTTTCCAGAATTGGAGCAAATTAAACCAAGGTTTTTTTTTGCCTTCCTCTGGAACTATGTCTGTGGTTTTTATCTGGGATATATATTTATTTTCTTGGTGGTTGATCTTGATGGTCTTATTTCAACCTAACTATGTAGCTCCTACACATACCCAGTTCTATCCTTTCTGGCAGCTGGGGTTATGCTGGAATACCTTTATTCATACACTGAGCTGCACGTGCAGAAAACAATGCAAACAAGCATCACTTTGTCCCCTTTACAATAATGAACTTGGCTACTCGCATTTTTTTTTTAAATTAATTTTAGCTTACCTTCATGAAAAAAATGAATACATTGAGGTTGCATCAGTGAAGGTCAAATAGGCAGTAGATGCAGACAGGCAGGCTGAAGGTATAGGTTCATCTGAAATAGTTTAGTAGAAGTTGAACTCTCTCTGTCCCTTTCCCCTACCAAGTTCCTCTAAATGTTGATTAGACTACAGGAGGGAGGAAGGAGATCTGCATTAAAATTCAGCCGTCTATACCTGCATATCTATTGATCATTCTGGAATGCAATTTTTACTGACATTATGCATTTTTTACCATATGCTCAGTTTAAATTGCCCATGTTCATGACGGGTTTAATTTAAGAAAGTGTAGCAGGTGGATTATGGAAAACGGTTCAAGAAATGAAGAATTCTTGTGAATAGAGAAGTGCAGGCAGTGTACATTCAGAGCTTAGATCCCTGGGACTTTTTGTTTAAATATTTATTCTGTACTGTTTATTGCTTGGATCGTTTTAGCATATTATTACCTTAAGAATGATTACAAGGTAACGAAAATGCACAGAAATAACCAGAGAGCTAATAAATAAAGTAATCATATTAAATAAAGAAAATGCAGATTATACAATGCCTGGGACAAAAACATTTTTTCTGACAAACAATTACAGATATCTCTGGGCAGCAGAAACAATGCATTTTACTTCTTTGCAAATTAAATTTCTTGTTAAAAGTATATTTTTTATTTTATGTTTAAAGTAGATGTAAACTCTAATGAACAATGTTTGGTTTGTTAAAGTACTGTGCATGATAAACAACAATAATAATAATAAAAAAACTAAAAACATATTTCTATCATTTTTGTTGCATCTCATTGCTGCAGATCTATCCACCTGAACCCCAGTGATGGTTGTATGGCACATATCAGGGGGGATTTCTAACGCTGACAATAAGGTACCATACATATGTAAATATTATTATTACACAGTATTTATATAGCACCATCATATTACACAGCACTATACAAAGTCAATAGTCGTGTCACTAACTGTCCCTCAAGGGAGCTCACAATCTAATGTCCCTATCATAGTCATATTTTATTAATGCAGTCTAAGGTCAATTTTGAAGGGAAGCCAATTAACCTCACTGCATGTTTTTTTGGGATGTGGGAGGAAACCAGAGTAACCCCACACAGACACGGGGAGAACCTGCAAACTCTGTGCAGATAGTGTCCCAGCCGAGATTCGAACCTAGGACCTAGCGCTGCAAAGGCAAGAGTGCTAAAATCTGAGTTACTGTGCTGCCCATTCGTGTTGAAATGGCCTCTTGCAGCCTCTATCAGAAGCTGCTGTGACAACTCAAATGCACAACAGGAAGAAACGACACCTTATAACAGGAAATGTCTGAACAAATGTCTTCATAGGGGAATTACTAGGATTTATTTCAATGAAGCTGCAGATTTAAAAATGAATGATGGAAAATTATATGAATATGTTAAAGCCTATATGTCAGGGCTCTAGTTATAAAGCAGGTAATCAAAATTTTCCTGGTGGAGATCTTCCAGGTCCTTGTGTTTCAATGGTAGTAATTGATTCTTCATCAGGGAATGTCAGATCCCCTGATTATAAATAGAGCCCTTCATGTTGGGTTTACATATAATATATTTTCAGTTAGACATGAAAATGGGTAGAATTGTATTCACTTTACAAACAATACAGCTCATGTTTGGAGGATATCATTTCTATAAATGAAAGAAAAGAATAGAAAGAAAAGAATAGAAAGAAAAGTCAGTCTATGTGATCTTGTTTGTCCAAGTCTGGAAATGAACCCAGCACATGAGACAAATGTTTTCCATATGGTAGTCATTAGCCAGGCTAAACCAGGGAACAACTGGACAAACATGAAACTTTTCGAGAAGAGGCATATAAATTATGAATGCTATGAAAAAAATAAAACCTTCTACTGTAATATTTATGCCCTAATCAGAAAATATTAGACAGAATATTAAACAATGTATAACTGTATTACTATATGATATTTGATTCAAAACACAAAATGTAAGAGGTACATTATAGTGTTACATTTTGCCATATAGAAGGGCTGATAATCCCTTCCCCCTAATGGCCTTCATCTGGTGGTCATTTAGACAGAACAAAGAGAGTTAGGTTTCAACTTTAGGCTGTATTTAGAACTATTGTGCTCAGCCAAACATATATAATAAATCACATGGTAAACAAATACAAACCAAAAAAAGAAACAAAATATATTATGCCCATTTCATCAAAGGTCTTGCTATGTACTTCTAACTACTTTTATGATCCTGTAATGCTTAGCCTAACTGATTGTAATTTCTATGTTGTTTATGTCAGCAGTCGCCAACTGGTGGTCGCGAGAAAATTTTGGTGGTCCACGGCTCTGACCGCTGCGCCCCCCCGTGCCGGGTCAGGAGAAGGACTCAGGTTGGGGGGCACACTGGCCAGAGCTGCAGACCATGTTTCCTGTACAGATCGCAGGCTCAGGCAAATGTCAGTCTCTTGACACAACCCACCCACTCTCCCATCGCAGGCTCAGACCTGCGATAGGAGAGTGGGCGGGTTCTGGTATCATGACGGCACTATGGGGTAAGTTTCTTCCCCTTTGAGTGACACTCGGCTCCCCATGCATGGGCAGCCCAGAGCCAGTAAATTTAGTGGTCTGTGGGTCTGAAAATGTTGGGGACCACTGATTTATGTTTCCTTCATTCCTTTCCTTGTTTTGACTGGTTTGACTGGTTAGGCCATGATCAATGTATGTTTAATTTTACTAAAGTTCTTTTGTATTGTGACTGATATTGTAAGGCCCTGGTCCAGTACCAATACTCACCATGTACCAATCCCCCAATCTAACTCTTTTTACCTATACTGAGCCCGGCTCAGCCTTGGGAGGCTACTTGTGCTGTCCAGACACACAGTTCCCCCCAGGACTGCAAAAGTTGGCATATTGGGAGAACTGAAAAAATATTTTGAGGACAAAATCCCTTTTTTTCATATATGCCACATCACTAATTCGCATATATGGATTTACATTTGGGGTTGGTCAATCACCATGGGACTTTAACGGCATAATTTCTGTAATTAATAATTTCAACTCATTAAAATCAATTTAATATTTATGTATAGAAAATACACACATAATAAAATTATTCAATAAAACCAAAGATGACATTAAACAAGTCTGGTCTGTTGTTTGGTGGGTAGGCTTTTAAATTCAAGTTCGACGCGTTTCTCGGATCTAAGTCCGCTTCATTAGGCCTACAATTAGGCTTAAATAGATATTTAAATAGATATAATTTACATAGGTATACCATAATGTAAGTTTACAATAATATGTTTCCAGTTTACCATTCACTTCTACTTCCACCCTTTTTCATCCAATATGACAGACAAACCAAAGGAACCAATCTCTTTCAGATGCAAATTCACATAGCGTAGCCTCAGAGGGCTAGGGTGAAAAACTCCACAAACTTCAGAGATATATGTTTCCTAGTGTATATTTCTTTTTATACATTCAAATATTGTTAATTATTTAATCTAGAATAAACTGTGTGAATACACCCGATTTCCAGTTTACACAATGTAAATATCTCTATAGTTCTTATTGTAGTGTTTGGTTTCCCTTCCATGTTTTACAGATATAGTTACTGTCCATATCGTAGAGTGCCACGTCCAATCACCTCTTCAAACTTTCTTATACCAACACCTGGTTACCATTATTGCTATGTGAGTCTCACCTTTTAGGGATAACCCATTTGCTTACTTGCCAATCATTCATAGCATAAGCCAACCATCACTATTGCAAATAGAAAGTAGGAGCCCATATTAGCATCATTGGTAATACCACATATATTACCCTCACCAAATTGTTCACAGTTGGTATTTTCCTATTTATAGCTTACTTATTTTCATCCACTGAAACCATTACTTACTACAAAATGTGTTACTACTACTTTCTATAAAGCATGCCACTTCGCTTCTACATTACAGATTAGACATTCCTCACTTACTTTTTCATAAGCTCTGCTGCTTATCGCCATCCTAGTTTCCCTAATGGCTGCTGTCCCTAGACTCTAACAGGGAACACCCCGTCGTCCCTGGCTAAGAGGACAAGTACAGCTTCCCCTGAAAGGGGATCATCTGCCAGTCATCCTTTCGATAAATGGGGACCTCCATTCGGAGGTTCCCATCTATCGATTCTAGTCCTAATACGGGCGTTCCCACATTTTGTGCAAAAATTTGGTTCCAGTCTATATGCCCCCGGAGAAATTAACGTGGTACAGAAATATAATTTTCTACTTGCAACAAATACATGTTTTTCATAATTGCATCTACATCATGTTACATTATAATACATTGTATATATACATAGTGATGCTGCAAGAAAAACACAATCACATTCTAAATAATACTGTTGGTACATCTTGATCACATAAGTACTTATTTAATTATATATTTGCAGTTACATTATCATTTCTGTATATAGGAACAGTTTTTTTTATTGATTTATATAGTAAAGGGGGGTCCAATTTCCATCCAGATCACAGAACATGTTAAAATCATAAAATAAATGAAAGAAAAAGAAAAGAAAAGGGATTTACCAAATTTCACCCTTGCAAAAAAGGTTTATAGCTCAGCATTTTGTTTAACCCCAAAGAGTCTGTAGCTTTTTAGCTTTTAATTTGAATATCCACTGAGCTTCCTTTTGCATAAGCATTTTATCAATGTCTCCACCTCTTTGGTTACAAGAAATACATTCAAGGGCCAGAAATCGCATTGAATTAACATTAAAGTTATGATAAACCCCCATATGGTGGCTCAAGGGGGTTGTAACTCTCCCACTCCTAACATTGTAGACATGCTTGTAAATTTGTTTATTGAATTGTCTTTTAGTTTTGCCGACATAATATCGGCCCCAGTTGCAGAAAGCGAAGTAAATAACCCTCACCGTCTTACAGGTTGCTGTTTGTTTCAATTTAGGTCTAACTTCAATAGGTTTTGGGAATGTATCTTTGTGTGAATAGATCCATTCACACTGTTTACAAGAGCCACATTCCACTGTATTTGGCTTCAATCTGGGAGTTGCTACTTTTTTGAGTTGATTAAAGTGGCTGTGGACTAGTCTATCCCTTAGGGAGGTAGATTTCTTAAAAACCAAATTAGGAATTCTCCCTATGTATTTATTTATTTTTGGATCAGACTTTAATGTTGGCCAAAATTGCTCACAGATATTCCTGAATATATGCTATTGCAATGAAAATCTTGTGATAATCCTATTTTTTTTCTTTTTCTGTTGTCTGGGTGGAGGGACTTTCTCTTTAAAGTTCAAGTGCATGCGCTGTTTTGCTTTATTATATATCTTTATCCCCTACTTTTGCTTTATCCCCTACTTAGCAGTCTCTCTCTTTATTCACTCGCTGCTTTTTCAAAGTCCATCGGGATAGAGCAATTTCTTTTCAACCGCAAATATTGGGAGTAGGGTATACTCTTTTTCAATGGTATTGGGTGCGCACTCATTGCCTCCAATATGGTATTTCCTGCCGTGGGCTTTCTGTAAAGTTTCGATGTAAGGATACCCTTAGGGTTTATAACTATCTCTAGATAAAGAAAGGGAATAGTTGTTGTACTCCACTGATAGGTAAACTTCAAATTATAGGTGTTTAACTGTGTTTCTTGAACAAATATCTCCAATAATTGTTGAGGTCCATTCCAAATCACCAAAATATTATCTATATACCTGCGCCACAGTAAAATGTGGCGCATGTATATAGACAAAGATTCATCTGAGAACAGGTACTTTTCCCACCCCCCCAGGTACAGGTTGGCATAGGTGGCATCGTGTCCCCATTGCCACCCCTTGTACTTGGAGGTAGATCTGACCATCAAAAAGGAAGATATTGCTAGCCAATATATATTTCAAGAGGGAGATCACAAATTCATTTTCTCATTGGCAGTCAATGCTGGTTTCTGATAGAAATTTCCTAATTACAGCTGTGCCCAAATCATGTGGTATACTTGAATACAGAGTTTCCACATCTATGGTTACAAGCAAAGCCCCCTCCAGTATGTTCATGAACTCAATTATTCTAAGCACATCAAAGGCATCCTTAAGCTAGGAATGTATCCCCAGCACCAGTGGTCTTAAATATTCATCAACTAAATGCTATATCTGTAAGACATGGAAGGGAAACCAAACACTACAATAAGAACTATAGAGGTATTTCCATTGTGTAAACTGGAAATCAGGTGTATTCACATAGTTTATTCTAGATGAAATTAATTAACAATATTTGAATTTATAGAAAGAAATATGCACTAGGAAATACATATCTCTGAAGTTTGTGGGGTTTTTCACCCTAGCCCTCTGAGGCTACGCTATGTGAATTTGCATCTGAAAGAGATTGGTTCCTTTGGTCTGTCTGTCATATTGGAGGAAAAAGGGTGGAAGTAGAAGTGAATAATAAACTGGAAACATAATATTGTAAACTTAAATTATGGCATACCTATGTAAATTATATCTAATATTGTAGGCTTAATTTGTTCCTGATGAAGCGGACTTAGATCCGAGAAAAGCGTCATACTTGAATTTAAAAGCCTACCCACCAAACAACAGACCAGACTTGTTGAATGTCATCTTTGATTTTGTTAAATAATTTTATTATGTGTGTATTTTCTATAAATAAATAATAAATTGATATTAATAAGGAGTTGTACAGAAATAATGCTGTTAAAGTCCCATGGTGATTGACCAACCCCAAATGTGAATCCATATATATTGGGAGAACTGGCAAAGGACCAGAGGCCCACCAAGCAGGATAGGGGACACAATGGAAGCCAGGCAGTCGAAGGTCAGTTGCCAAGTGTTCTACAGATACGCAGTACAGGAGAGTCTAGCAAAGGCGAGTCGAGAAGACAGATTCACAGAAATCAGTCTACCAAACAAGGTATTCAGGGGCTAAGATAAGCATGTCATGGCAGCAATAATCTCAGGTCCAGAAAAGGGACATAAAACAAAAAATCACACCACCAGCAGTTTTGAATAACAAAACACTACAGCAGGTAACTAATTCCTGGTAGCTAAGAAGCTTTAAGGTAACAGTAGTCAATGGCAGAGCAAGATCAATTCACAAACTAATGCAGTCATTTGCTGCAGCACAAACTTTAAAATCCCCCCCTAGCTGGACACAGACTCAGAGCAGGGAATGCCAAGAGAATATTCGCAGCTAAAGGGAATCAGGGGATGCTGCAAACTGCAGAGCACAAGGCTGCTTGATCTTCCCTGCTGCTGCAAGTGACGTCACGGGGAGTAATCAGGGTGCGGCAATGGCAGTGGCTTAAAGCATGGGACCACCGTTCATATTTTATTATCTTTATATCCTTTAACAAAAAAATATTAAAACTAACACATTTTTGATTTGTACACAGGAGCAAAACTAATGATGGTTCTGGGTAACTTTTATCCTTGAAGTATAAAGTTGAATCTCACAGCTAATTAGATGTTGTTCAAGTACATGTATGATCATTGTGAGAAGCCCAGTCTGGGATACCATGTATATAATGCACAGCTATACATTGATGGGGATATGGAGACTAATTAGAGAATAATTCTAACCTTACATGGCCTATCAGTCATAAATCCCTGATTTATAGTATTTCCCTTTTGTCTGTGAAATTCATCAGCTTCAGTTAGCAATCAATCTTTATATTTTGGTTGTTTGTTTTTATTTTTAATAAACTGCATACAAGTTTTCATCTCTTTGAGGTTTTTCTCATGATTTATTGAACCTTATGAATGTAGTGAGTGAATTACTTTGATGCCTCTTTTATGTCTGTAGCTGAACATTATTTTGTTGCTATTAGGAAGCACGCATTTTACAACTGTTGCAATGCATTGTGAATCAGCACTTCTATTTAAAGCTGAAGTTTATTATATAGATAAAATACATTTATGAAAGCTGTTTTACCTGTCAAATTATTTGTATTCCTGTGCATACTATTCTACAATGTATACAGATTTGTTACACAGCACAGAAGACATTATTATAGTACAATAAAAAGTTCTTTTCTTCCAGCAGCCAGTCATTGGACAGTAAAGGAGAAGCAGTGGACTGATGGAGACATCTTTTAATCAGTCTGCTCTCTCCTTCCTTTATGTTCCTTGCACGTAAATACAAATGCTTAACTGTTTGTGCTTCTTCTTACTTCCCATGCTGTTCAGTGGTCTGCAAGAGGAAATACAGTGGTACCTTAGTATAAATCCTTAATCTGTTCCAGATCCTTGGACTTATACCAAACAAATTTTTTCCCATAAGAAATAAAAGGAAAATAATTAATCCATTCCAATGAAAAAAAATCCTATTGTTATTGGCATAATATACATTAATGGGGCTGTAAAAAATAATAAAACACTGCCTAATACTAAAATACATAAATACAAAAGCAATTAGATGAAATAAATGAAAATTTAACCTCCCTTTACCTTGCTGAGAAGAATCGAGTGCCGACTAGGATGGTGCTGAGAAGGGAGGAGGAGGAGATGTTATGTAATTCACAGAGAGTTATAGCGCGGGTTGTTCACTAAATGGTAGTAACTGGCATACTGACGCTCGTGGGCAGTCTTGGCTTTGTCTCGAGAGAGGTAAATAAGGGTAGCGCGCGGTGTTATGACTCATTTTGACCCATACAAGTTCCAGCACAAAGGTTGTATACCAAGCAAAATTTTTTGTGTCTAAACAGGACTTATACCAAGTTGGACTTATTCCAAAGCTTATACTGAGGTACCACTGTACATGTCTATAATTAGAAACCTCAAGATGCCTATTACATTCAATGAGCATACAACCCTCCTCTGTGTGCCCCTCTGATATAGCCTAATTCATTACAGGAGCCTGAGTTTAACTTTAGCAGTAGTAGTATCGCTCAATGCAGCGCCTATTCATTCCCTATTGGGCTGCCGCAAGGGTCCTGGCATGAGGAAGTGGTAAATGCTCCCCAACTTCACTTAGAGTGTGAATTAGCATCTAAGGGTAATCTTACTTTTGCATAGTTAAAAAAAAGTAAGTATATGGTCTAGCTTCAACAAATATATTGTAAAAATGTTTTATTTTATCATCAAATCAGGAAAATACACCAATTTTTTAGCAGGTTCTCCTCTCATTAAGTACACTTTCTAAACACTCCCTCTTAAAGTTTAGGGGTATATGGGACCGAATCATGTAAGACACTGAACACCTCGTGTTATTCTGCACCTGGAATGCATCTAAGTGATTTTACCCGTGTTTCTGTTGTTTGTCCCATTTACCTTAACACTAAAAAAGGCTATGTTGCAAAGCATTGTGAAATGATTTACAAATGAAATAAATAGTTTTTTTAAAGCTTTCTTTTGAGGGATCTCAAGGTGACTATTTTTAAGTCATGGCCAATTCTGGATTTAAATGGACTTCTGGATCGCTTCCATTTGGTTTGTCCATATTTTCCTCATTATTTCCTAAACCACACATGTATGGTACATATATGAACTTTAAATATTTCCCTTTGAGCAATCCAGAGGTTTAAGCTACGTACACACTTCCAATTATTATCGTCGGAAAACGAACGACGAACGTTCCTGCACGATATACACGAACGATCGTATAGCACCGATCCTGCACATAGAGGTAACGACACGATCGTTCGTAGATATTGTACACACAATAGATACGATCGTTTAAGCGATAGAGGAACTATGTGCATGACAGGAAAGTGAACGGACGTTCGTTCATCACGCATGCTCTGAACACGGACGATCAACGAACGACCGTACACACGAATGATGTTCAACGATCGTCGTCCAATCCGATCCGCCGGTCCGGTTGTTCGTTTCCAGCGACTTTCCTCGTTCGTCGGCGTCGTTGGTTACTTTTTTACGAACGATTTTTTGCCCAATCGATCGTTCGTCGTTCGATTGGAACGATAAAAATTGGAAGTGTGTACGCACCTTTATTAAAAAGATCTTGAGTCCATGACTGAATAATTATTGCTGCATCAGACCCATGGGAGTACAGCTTAGACCCTCTGCAGTGCTCACAATGCAATAAATAGCATAAGTTTGCTCTTCCAGATAGCCTCAAAATCAGGAAAAAACTTGACTAGACTTTAACAGGGTTTTTGCCCCATTTTTGCAAGAGGGGTCCTGCTTTATACAACTCCCCCAAAACTTTTCTACAATACTTTGTTTTTATCACCCTGCTTTGCTAATCTATACCCTTTAGAAGCACTGGGAATTGACCCAAATTCTATTGAGAACTCTTTATGGGTTGCTTTGAAGTCTTTCAATATATTACCAATTCCATATGTCAAGTGTGGGACAATGTGAAATATACTAAGTTTATGTCCAGGTATGCTTTATTCAGTCCTATGTTGGAACATAAGGGTTGGACACAGAAATGGCACCCCAGGGCTCATTGTAGCATTAACTGTGCTTTGGGGGTTGTCAATACACAAGAAAGGCCAAAAAATATATATTGGTTCAATATTTATCCTTATTTAATGTACAGCGCTGTGTAATATGTTGGCGCTACATAAATACTGTTTAATATTAGCAATATTAATTATATCAGTCGGCATAAATGGTCATGGGAATGGCCTTTCCCAAACATCCTAGGCTCTTTTTAACTTGAAAGGATTGGTGGTCCTCCTACACTACCATTACTAGGTATAGCATAAGGTGTCTTGGCAAACAACATCTTGGTTCTTGGCAAATGAGTAAATGTGGGCAATCTTCAATAACTCTTTATACAAATTTCAATGTGTTTGGTGTCCTTGGAGGATCATCACTTACCTGGAGATTTTGATTGTTCTCTAGAACTCCTGTAACTTATTTATTCACCTTTTTGGACTGTGGGTTGGTGATAATGGGTAATCTGATTTGCTTCTTTCTATTTTTGTCTTCTGATCTTTTCTTTTTTTAGTCCTGTTTTAATTTGCTCTTTGCTTTTTCTGGTATTGCTTTTCTGAGTTGTAGCCCCTCTATACTCCAGTTTAATTTTATATTTCCTACCTTTTTTAGCTTGTGGCTGAATGCTAATAGAAAGGTAATAGTCTCTGGGTGTGCATATGATGGTCGTTATTCTGAATATTGCCTTAAGTAGTGTATGTTTCTCTTGCATTACTTTTGGCAATGGCAGGGGATGGGTTGGGAATATTGGGCTTCGCCATGCCAGTGCTGGAGCGGGAAATAGATATACAGGGCCTGATTTATTAAAGTTCTCGAAGGCTGGAGAGGATACACTTTCACCAGTGAAGCTGGGTAATCCAGCAAACCTGTAATGGATTTCCTAAAAGTCAAGCTATTTGTTAGCTATTTGTTAGCAAATGCTTTCAATCCTGGACCAGATCCATTCCAGGTTTGTTGGATCACCCAGCTTCACTGATAAAAGTGTACTCTCCAGCCTTTGAGAACTTTATTAAATCAGGGCCACAGAATTTTGGGATCATAGACAGCCATGGCTTCCTATTCTTTCATTCTTCATGACAATTTTAGTAATAGCATCTACTTATATCAAAACAACTCATACAGGTAATTAGATTAATTTGTAACGAAAAGCTTGGCATCTCCGTGTTAGTCATATTTTAATTTGGATGAAGTGTTTAATAGCATTGTCTTAAACAATTACAATTACAAAATAAAAATGTTACTTGATTAAGGTGACACCGCAGGTCAGCGTACTGCAGTTAATTACTTCTTCAAACATGATTTTATGGAAAGACAACGAATGATGAAGACGAGTCAAGTGTAATTATAAAAAGCTTCAGTGACATAAACCCGCCATTTATCTCATAATGTAAGGCATCCCCAATGTGTTTATTGCACTTGGACAGATAATATGCTGGCAAATTTATTTTGTTTTCCTTATTAAGCCAACAGCCAAAGAATGTGGTGGAATGGAAACAGCGGGAGATTTAGGAAGAGCTGCAGAGGCCTGGAAAATCTGCAAGAAATCTGTCCAGAACTGAAACTTTTATGATCAGCATGCAGGCATTGCAGACTTTATGTCCTATTCCCCCCATGGTTCTATTGGGCTTTTCTCAAAATCAAGAAGCACCAGTCTGTTAACACTCATTCAGTAACTTTACAACTCTGCATAGGAAGCGGACGTATTACAATATACAACAATCATTTCATTTATAATTAGTATTCTGTCCCTGAGCCCCGGTCCATTGACTTGATCATGTCCCCCATTGATCAGACAGCAACAATATAACTTTGTAGTAGGAATACAGCCAAGGGATGCACGAGAATTTACACGAATGTGTCACCTCATTGTAAAAACATTGACTCTGGGTGATGGCTGAACAAAGATGGCTCCATATTTCTAGAGCACCCTTTCTGAACCTTTTTACCCCTGAGGAATCCTTGATAATTTTCAGATCCCAGGAAACCCCTTCTAAAACCAATTGGTGGTGGCCAGTGGAAAGAATGATGTGCAGTCACTCGTAGTGCTCATGCAGAACCATTGGTGTTGGCCCCAGAACTATGCAGGCATCATCAAATTGGAGGTCAGTCAGCCTCAGATGAACCTTGGGATTCCCCTAAACCTGCTTGAAAATGGATGCTCTAGATAGAAAAGCAGACGCGTGGATTATCATGGGAGAACCTGGGTCATCCAGCAAACCTGGGATCGATTTAGTCAAGATTGAAAACATGCAAAATGGGGGAAGGGAAAGAAAAAGCAGGTTTTTTAGGGCACAAATGAGTAGTTATATATAAAAACAATGGTAATTTTATTACAATACACAAAACCATCCCGACGCGTTTCGCTCATATGGGCTTCCTCTGGGGATTAGGAGACCCTAAAATGTGTACAATGTGTAGATTAGACTAATTGGAAGAGCGGTATATTGTTTATTGGTCCATGATAAACATTCCAATCAAAAGAGGCAGTTTGGATGCTTTGGGTGCCGGTCGTAGTGTGTAATAGTTGTTGCCGTAATGGCATAAGTTAATAAAATTAAGTTTTCATGTTAAGTTGAGGCAGATTATATATTAAGGATCATATAGATGATTTTGGAGTGCTGGTAATTTGGAGAGTTATACAGTTCAAGAGGGTTACTTATACACGTATGTTGCTGTGGAATGTAGGTAATACGTCAGTTCCTGAAGAATTAAACACTGTACTTATTAGGAGTTCTTGGCTGATATTTGTTAGGGTGCAGATAAGTCACAACAAGTAGATTATTTGGTAGAAAGCGTTGTGGTATAATGGTGATAGGAAGTGATTTTATGAAATCAATTTCAGGTTTGCTGGATCAACCAGGTTCATTCATTATGGTCTATCTTCCCTAGTTTTGGAGAGCTTTAATGAACCAGGTCCAATGTATCTGATGCTAAGTCCACTTTGAATTCTACACTTTTAGTTGCGTTGGCTACAAATGTCTGGACTTTTAATTGTAAGACCCTTAGGGGTAAAAAACTATGGAAAACATAAAAAGGCTTCTGCATGAAGATGTACATGTAGTAGAAAGTTTTAGCATGTAAATCTTTTAAGTCTGAAGCTTTCATTAAAAAAGATACCTGGCAATCTTTTCATGAGAATTCTTGTTTGGGTGTTTTTTTTTATCGAGTAAAACTCTGTACTGATCATGTACCTGCATCTGTCACACTGAATTATTTATATGATACCTTTATTTATGAAGGTCCAACATAATATACAATGATGTACAGTAAATAGAGATTGCAGATGACAAAGATGACTTGACAAGTACAGGGATATCTGCACAGTACAATTACAAGCATGCAGCTATTGTTTTGACCAACAGGTGGCAGCAAAACATCATGTTTTTTGATTTACTGATCCTATTATTATTTGAACATGGAATCCTAGATTTAGTTGGGTACCCATGCTATTATCTAATGACAAATAAAAAATGTATGAAAGGACCCTTTAAAATGTGTGTAAAGTTAAAATAATTTTAAATCATATTCATATTTTAGATAGGTAGGGAACAGTAAAAACCCCTTGTGTTTTTATTGTTGCCTGTGTCCTCACTGGGGAGGCTCATCCTCTATTTTTGTACTAGTAATCATTGTTTTTGAGACAGAGAAATCCAAAATTTTAGCAAACACAAGAAAAAAACAAACAAACATAAAATACATAAAGTCATAAAATCATGGTGTTAGGCTCTTCCCACTCACTGTGCAACTAGTGACACCCAGGGTATTCCTATGGATATTTTGAAATAAAGAATCCCCTGGGGAGCCAGTGGCACTGTCTTCACCCCATGAGGCATTTCCCATAGGGGTCACTTTTACCAACAAAAACCCTTTCTTTTCCCTTTCTCCCAACAATGTATTTTTGTGCGCACTACCTGTAGTGCATAAGAGGTGTTATTATATGTGGAGTTTGTATACTCGTTGTCCACCCAATGGCTAAGACAAGAAAGATTATTGCAAGATCAAAAGAAGTGGTGCACCTGTCTGCATAACAGCCCCAAGCTTCGGTTCAGTTTTAATGAAGGTCATCAGGGTGGCCAAACAGAATGACTGATGTCTCAAACCTGAAAAAAGACTAAGTGAAGATGTTGGTTTGAGAGCTGATGGACATTGATTTGCTGGAGATTAGGTGAATATAGTTCCAATAAATGCAAAGATGCTAATTGCATTTGTAGATAGCTAGTAGAGTGAGTATTTGCTACTAGTATTTTCCTTAAAATACCATTACAAAAATTATCTTGGTTTATACTCAGGTCACTCCAGTAGATGGTGCTGTCTCCTGCTAGGTGTATGTAACAAACCCTCGCCTTCAGAAACAGACTTGAATTTATTACACACTTTACATGAGAACACAGCAGCACCATGTTTTCAATCCTTGACAAAATCCATTCCAGGTTTTCTGGATCACATGAGTTCTCCCATGATAATCTATTTTCCCCAGGTCCTACGTTTATACCCAAGTCAAAGAATTTTCCTAAATAAGTCAATTTAAGCTTTTTATTTGGATCAGCCTATGTTTACAGATAATCCCCAGGATACATGCGAGATAGGGACTGTAGGTTTTTTCTTAAGTTGATTTTGTATGTAAGTTGGAACAGGTACATTATTTTAATAAATGCAATTAGGACAGATGTTTTTAACCTGTAACCAGGTTTTCTCCAGAGCATCTGATGGTGAGAATGTTGAGCCGCTGGTTACTGCCAGGTTGCGGTCCTTGGGAACACCAAGGTGGACAAGCATGGTACCAAATCACGAAGCAGAAGGATAGTTAAGGAAAGCCGGGGTAAAGACAGGCAGCAAACAAGAGAGGGCAGGTCTCTCACCAGGGGGCAATTGCCAGGGATCCAGGAGACAGATGGCAATGACACAGAGACAGGGAACACAGGAGACAAGAGGTGCAGGTGATGCAGAAATATCCACAGACAGACAGGAACACTGGAACAGCACAGGGAAGTTGGCTGGGAATCAATAAACTGGACAACGAAGGGTTAACAGCTGGACACAGGAAACACTGGATTAAGCAGCAGGTGAACAGGAACTAGATCACAGAACTTGGGCGCTTGAGCCACTTAGTATAGACTTGTTGCATGAACCAAACATACAGTCTGTGAGCTAGCTAAATAGCCAGGGCTGATCAAGAGGCTATTTCCTGATTGGACAGTGGATTGGAGATAGTTGATAAAGCTTGGAAACGCCCAGCATCAGAACTGCAAGCATGCGCAGGAGAGTGATGCCTGTGCTTTAGTGAGGAACAGGTAAGTGTGACACATATTTGTAAACTTAACTTAGGTAGGTTTTTTGGACTGTGCAATTATTGGCTATAGCATCTAAAACAATCAGATCGGTTCTTGTTTAAACATTTAGATTTTTATTGTTTTTGGACGCCGCAGATTCAAATTTTTGTTCATTTTTAGATTTAAGTGGACCTGGGGAAGAGTAATGACAAAGTCATATTAGGTGTAAAGATTTATCACTTATACAGGGAGGATGAGGTCCAATCTGGGGATTTGCTTTTACCGTTCCTTGCTATTTGTGATAACTGTCTGCGGTTGTTGCTGGAACAGGAAGGGATTATTTAGCCTCTTGCTATGCAGCGGTTGGATATGTAATTATACTCTAACAGCTGAGCAGGTATGAAAACAGTGCAGAAAATTCCACTGTGAGTTCTGCTGCCAGCTTCAGCTGTCCACATCTCCTCCACCCAATTCATCTCAATAATTTAATGCTCCATCGTATTGGAAATTTTATAGAACACCGCTAAGTACTTTTTGTATGCAAAACTGTCATATTAAATAAACCCATCATGATTTTGGTAACTCCTCTCTGTCAGAATAATAATTTCTTTTCAAAGCAAATCTCAGCTAAACTTTCCTTCACTTCTCATTTCTGAATTGTGCTACATACCTAAAAAACATTATTTTACCAGTACAGGACAGACTGAGCTACAGAATGGGTTTCATAGAGCTGCCATCTTACTTTTATTTCCTGCATAGTTTAGGAATCTGAAACTTGTTTTCTTGACCCAAAGAATAAGTACTGATGAGTGTTATTTTTTTGTAGAGTTCATCTACAAAAAAATATTAAATTATCATTAAGAGATTTTGCAAAAGACAATAAAAACATTGCACATATATACCGAAGTTAAGGTCCATCATTGTAGTGTCAATTGACATCATATGGGAATATCGACGCGTTTCACAGAAACTATGTCCGCTTCTTCAGGAAATGAAAGACTGGACCCAAACAAATAGAATCAAACTAGTGGAAGCCGCAGGACTTCTCCTCAGTATAAATGCTGGCAAGCAGCACAAAACCCACGACTGATTAGTTGTTGTGGATTTGGAGAAAAATATGTTTTTAACCAATAGTAAAAAATCTCTCTTCTATCTATCTATCTAAATATATACATAGGACTATAGTTATATAGGACAAGTAAGTCCTTAAGAAGAAATCTAGTCGTTCTATGTATTCCCACACACACTATGCAGCCTGTCCATGCGCGTTGAGATTCTCTCAAAAGATGTTGATTGAGACAACAATAATGGACCTTATCATTGTTATATAAATGCAATGTTTTTATTCTGTAGGTATTGGTTTTTACAAAATCTGTTGATGATAACCTTATGAAGATCGCTAGTTTTTTTTTTATTTGTATATTTCTTGTCTATTTTTGCTGCCTAAAAATGTCCCACTATCCTTTGTTGTTTTGTTTATACTTTAAATCATGCCTGAGTTGTATAGGAATGTGGCATCTAGGAATTAATGTTTAAATAATGCGAAAGCTGATGTCTTTTATTTGTATCATACAACAAACATGTGGCATCACTGACTGTATAAAATGGATCAATTTGTATATAGAATAGACCCATTTGATCTAATAGTAACCATTACTTGAAACTACCTAGAACTGCAAACATTGCTAGTCTGAACCCAGCCTAATGAGTTACTTTTCCCTCTAAGGTCCCCTGAGATGAAAAATGTTTATTTACCCCTGCAGTTACCTTGTAATGTAATAGGCTAGTGGCAGTGCCCACTGAACTTAGTATAGGAGAACAGCTATAATCTGAAAATAGCATACAAGCAAAAAAAGTTATGTGTAAAATAAAAAAATGCAGCTCGCCTATAGGTTTTGTCTGCAAAGGATTTTTTGAGCTCAGGTGTACTTTATGTTGCTTATGACATAGGCTGACCAGAGCAGGTGCAAAAATTCTTTAAAGAACCAGCCAGCACATTTGACAGTTGGTGGCAGTGAGCAGTACTATACCACGCACTGTTGCCCCTGTTCATTCTCTTTAGACTGCTGCGGGGAGATGCTACATGTAGCGCCTCCTCAATTGGCAGCGATTCCTGGCATGAGGAAGCAGTAAATGCACTGTAACTTCACTGCCAGTGTGAATTCAGCCATAGCCGTGTACACACATTTCTGACACAGGTCAGCCCCTGTTTTAGCCTCTAACCTTATGATTTATTACAGTGTGATCAATATTTATTTGATGTCAGAAATGGATTGATGCACACTTATGTTATGTTGCTGAACGTTCCCCTATGAAATAAATCAGTCACATTTAAAGTGAAGACAACTTTTTTTAATAGTATAAAATTCAGTGGTTCCTGGCAAACACGTATTTGCATTGTATTGCTAGATGCATCTTTCTTGCATCCAATTGAAGGGACATCATATGCACTGTCCATGGTGCTGATTTTTCACTGCCACTTAAAATATATTAAAAATTACAATTTTTCAAGCACTTTTCTCCATGGAGGGCTAATGTACCTTGACGGGGTAAACTCAAAAGGGGCACAGGCTCTCCTCCATAGAGCACAAAGGGAATTTGAAGATATGGTTCTATAGCCCGCAATACCAAGTGTGTGACAGCTACAAGCAATGTTTCTTTATTCCAATATTAGGAAAGGTATTGTAGCTATATTATATACCCCCCTCAGAAGTTTTCATGTTCTATAAAACATTTATAAATAGACCATTAAATGTTTTTGCAGGTATTCAGAAATGTATTCAAATGTATGCTTACTGGGAACTTCATTAGGCAAACTCCACTAGTACAAGTTTGGATGCCCTTTTCCTTTTGAGCTGCTGTAATTCTTCATCATGGCATACAAGGGGGTGCAGAGAAGTTCCTGGCTTTGTCCACTTCCAGATGAAATAGAAAGAGTGTGGGGGCATATGACAGCCTAATATCTTAGTATGTAACTGTGCAAATATCAGGTCTTTGCAATTCTAAAAACTGTTTTTCTTTTAGTGAGAAGCTGTGATGGCAGAGGCACAAGCAAGTTTCACGTCGTTGGAGTTACGGGTCGTCATGAAGTTTAGGAGAAGTAGGAGAAGTGTCCTTCCTACAGCACCTGGATATCTTCAAAACCTGGATATCTCATTTCAAGACTGGGCATTTCACATTTGAAGATGAGCCCCGCAGTGGGCGCTCCCCAACCTCAACTGAACTGGCAACCTGCGATGCTGTCCATGAGCTGATTATTGAGGACCTGCGAATATCTGCAAAAAAGATAGCCCAGATACTTGACATCTCACAGAAACATGTTGGGTTTGTTATCACCCAAGCTTTCAGCGAAGTGGGTGCCGAAATGTTTGAACAGTGATCGGAAGAGGGAATGAGTTGAAGCATCCAAAACCGTTTTGGCCCATTTTGAAGCTGCACAGGACTTTTAGGAACCTAGCTCCACATCTAAGATCCTGAAACCAAGGAACAGTCAAATGAATGGTGCCACAGCAGGTCCCCGTGGCCGTAGAAGATCCGGACCTAAAATTTGTCCAAAAAAGTCATGGCATCCGTTTTCTGGGACAAAGATGGTTTTCTGTTGGTGGACTACCTTCCTCAGGGTTCTAGTATCACTGGACAGTATTATGCTAACCTCCTGGACCAGCTGAAGGAGGCAATTAAGACGAAAGGCTGTGGAAAGTTGACCAAAGGGATCCTTTTCTTGCAGGACAGTACACCTGTGCATACGTCCAAAGCTGTGGCTGCCAAATTGAACACCCTGGGTTTCCAATTGGTCCACCATCCCCCCTTCTCATCTGACCTGGCCCCTTTGAACTATTATCTGTTCCCAAATTTGAAGAAACACCTGAAGGGGCAACGTTTTGAGGACCTTTTTGATGTCAAACATGCTGCTGAGAGCTGGTTTGCGGCCCAACCAAAGGACTTTTATTTGAACAGTCTGGAAGAGCTGCAACTATGATGTACCAAGTGCATCAGTCTCAGGGGGAATAAGTTGAATAAATGTTTTATTTCATAACTCTGGCTCTCTTCTTTCTGGGCAAAGCCAGGAACATTTCAGCACCCCCTCTTAGATTCTACACAGTGCTGGAAATATTCCTCAGATATTTTGGTTCAAAATGACATTATAGCATCTTGTAGTTGCTGCAGATTATTCGGCTTCACATCCATAATACAAATCTCCCGTTCCACCAAATTCCAGAGGTTCACTGTTGGATTGAGATCTGGTGATTGTGGAGGCTATTTGAGTACAGTGACTTCATGGTCATGCTCAAGAGACCCATATGAGATGATTTGAGCTTTGTGACATAGCACGTTATCCTGCTGGAAGCAGCATATGAATATGAATATGAATACGAATATGAGTACACTGTGGTCATAAAATGATGGAAATGGTTAGGAACAATACTAAGGTAGGCTGTGAAATTACAATGATGCTTAGTTGGTAATAGGGGGTCCAAAATGTGGCAAAAAGTATATCTCCACATCATTACATCTCCAACACCAGCCTGAACTACGCATATACTTTATATATATATATATACTTATGTATACTGCATAATCTATATATACTTGATACAAGGCAGGTTGGATCCATGCTTTCATACTCTCGACACCAAATTTTGACCTTACAATCTGAATGTCCCAGCAAAAATGCAAACTCATCAGACCAGGCAACATTTTTCCAATCTTCTCTTGTCCAATTTCGGTAAGTCTGTGCCATTTGTAGCTTCAGGTGCTGGTTCTTAACTGACAGGAGGAACACTCCAGCTGCCATAGCCCATTTGCTTCAAGAATTGACATGTGATCAGAGGTGCTCTTTTGCACACCTCAGTTTTAATGAATGGTAACTGCGTTATTTTACCCTTTATATCAGCTTAACTCAGTCTGGTATTTCTTCTATAAACAGCCTCTCAATGGGTTTTTTCACTTTTTTGAACTAAACCCCTAGGGATGGTTGTGCATTAATCCCAGTAGATCAGCAGTTTGGTGGTTGGCACCTGTCTGGAACTGTTACCCACAGATCATTTGTCCATCAGTTTCTACCATTCTCAGCCTCCCTAGTTATGTTGAGAAGTGTCTTTCTTAGAATCCCCTGCATTTAATTTAGGCTGCATACAGCTGAAGGGGATTTCAGGGTATGTTCTGCACCCAATGAGCAGACTAGTTCCTGGTTCCAATCTTGTCCTTCTAATGGCTGCTAGCCTTATTTATACTTCTCTGTTCCAGGCTCTGGTTGCTGGAACCTCAGCCTTGAGACTTGCTTGGATATATTTTACCACATTGAGCCTTTTTAGATCCCTGATCTTGGCCCGATCTCGACTATGCTTGTCTGCCCCCTGCCCTGACTTGTGCCTTGACTTCGACTATGCTTGCCTGCCCTGACCTGTGCTTAGAACTGAACTACGCTTGCTTGCCGCCGGCCCTGATGTTAGTCTTTTTAGACCTTGCCTCAAAGGTGATCTAGCAACCTACACCAGAGCCTTAAATTCTGCTCGCCCCTGGTGGGGAGAGCCTGAGGGCCACCACCTGGTGTTCTCCCAGCAGCAAAGTAGTCCGGTGACCACTAGGGTCACTGGCCCATCACAGGGGTGTGCTGCTGAAGACTGAGAGACACTTAAAATCTGCGCCCCAGGTAATCCCATGTCATCTGCCAGGGGGTACAGTCCTAACAGGAACCAACAACCATGCCACAATCACCTAAATCACCTTTCTTCCGCATTTTTATGTTCAATTTGAACTTCAGTAGGCCATGTGTACACGCCTAAATGTATTAAGTAGCCACCATGTGATTGGCTGATTAGATATTTGCATTACCAAACAGGTAACAGGTGTACCTAATAAAGTGGACAGTAAGTATATATTTAATTATTGGAGCTCAGCTTTTATAATACCCTAGAAAGAATACCAGTAAATATGCCTGATTTATTAAAGCTCTCGAGGACTAAAGCTCTCTCGCTCCCTAATATTTGGCAAATGATTTCAATCCCAGATCAGATCCATTCCAAGATTGCTGTATCACCCAGGTTCTCCCATGATAGTCTATCTTCTCTAGTCTTGGAAAGCTTTTAAATCCGATTGGCTTTTTAAAAAAGAATTTCCACAGTTACATTTTACATAAAAGGTAATATTTTATCATTTTAATGTTTGCCCTAAAAATGTTTTCAGCAAACAGCAATGGGATTTTATAAAGTGATTCTATTTATATTGTAAACACATACGAGGAATAAAAGTAAGAACCTGACCACTAAAATCCATCTGACACCAACCAAGTAGCAGATTGAGCAGGGATATCACTCGGATAGAAACAAAGTGACACTGTAATTTGGAATGCTTTGTGTCTGTTGAGGAAATGTGCTCACTGCTCACAGGTTTTTCTTCAACACAAATTTAACCGCCCTTAGGGGAAATGCTACAAATCCAACAAACAGAAGAGTCTTGGGCTCTTAAATTAAAGGTAAAGAACAATTTTCTGTCAACCAAGCCGTGGTTATTTAATGCAATTGCTTTCACCGGTGAAATAACATGCCCAGGGGCCGGAAGGCTGAGGTTCAGGCTGTTAGTTTTAAGACTTAGATTCTAAAGGTTACTTTTTATTTTTGCCACTTCAACATTATCTCAGCACTTCACATCTATTACGGAAGCCAACAAACAGAACACTGAAAATTCTACCATTACACTTCAAATCTATGGCTTCAATTCAATAATTCTGCAGAAAAATAGCTAAATAAGAAAATCAATAAAATATAAATCAAAAGAAAAGAGTTCAATGTATTTCCTTTAATTGCATAGTCTTTGTTTTTGCTTCTTGGGGAGATTTCTGGTTTTTGAAGATTTGTCTTGGGAATGTTTTATCTGCATTAGTTCACTTGTTTTCAATGTGGTCCAAATGTACTGCAAATGTGCTGAAAATGTTCTTAAATTTAGTTCTCATAATTAAATGATATTTTATAAGGGCTTTTATGCTAAAAAATACCTAAAAATGGAGTTAAAGTTGCAATTGGAAAAAAAAATATCAATAATATATATATATATATATATATATATATATATATATATATATACTATTTATACTCAAGTATAAACCAAGGTTTAAAATTGAATTTTGCCACGTAGTATGGTTAAATGTTGCTAGCATAAGGAGAGAATAATGTAAATTGAAAACAAAGAACGGAAAAGCTTCTATATACAGTATATGGAACTATATAAGCCAAGATATCTCCCCCTCAAATGCTATTAGAAAAAAAATCATTATCTTTGGATCAAATCAGTAGCTCAATTTTGTATCTGCATGTAAAGTGTGTAACAAATTTTGCCATCTTAACACATGAGTTTGTTACAAACTTACATAAGGACACATCTCCATCTATTGGTGGCTAACAGTAATGCAGAAGATCAAGATCAATTCATTTGAGATCATTTAGGAGCAAGTGACCCATTACACAGTGCAACAAAAAAACATTTTTTTTCCACTTGCCAAGTATTTTTCAATAGAAACTAAAATTGGTGTAATAGGTCATGAAAATTGAATATAGGTGAGATTGTACCAAATGGACCTGGTTCAGTGCCAAGCCTTAAACGTCCAAATAGTTAGACTATGTAGTATAATCAAAAAGATTGAAGAGGAGGAGAAGGAAAGAGAAGGCTTTTTATAGGCACAGAGAGGTAGATAATGTAAAAAACAATTACTTTATTAGGTAAGTTCAGTAATAGTATCTAAAATAGTACAAGGATAGAACATAATATAAAAACATAACATGTTCAATCATCCCATACAGTGGTAAACTTTAGCCTAGAGGTAGGGATGTAGTTTACAAACTTGTGTGAGTAATCAGGGTCAAAATAGCAAGTCTCATACCAACGCATTTCGCCTAACAAGGCTTCCTCAGTCCTTGGACCGGTTCTCTTTTCTCTGTACACCTCCACTCTCGGTAGTCTCATATCCTCCTTTGGCTTACAGTACCATCTGTATGCTGATGACACTAAAATCTATCTGTCCACCCCTGACCTGTCTCCCTCAGTCCTGGATAAGGTCTCACGCTGCCTGTCAACCATCTCATCATGGATGTCTGACCGATTCCTGAAACTCAACCTGGATAAAACAGAACTCATCATCCTCCCCTCAAATTCCAAATCTCCCCCTGACATATTCCTAACTGTTAACAACACTGTTATTCGGCCCTCCCCTCAGGCACGTTTTCTTGGTGTCACCTTTGATTCTGCCATCTCACTTACCCCCCATATTCAGAACATTTCCAGGTCCTGTCACTTTCATCTATGCATCATCTCCAAAATATGCCCCTACCTGTCCCCTGAGACCACCAAACTCCTTGTACACACTCTTATCATCTCACATCTAAGCTACTGTAATATCCTTCTCGCTGGTATTCCACTAACCCGACTCTCTCCTCTACAATCTATCATGAACATTGCAGTCAGACTCATCCATCCTTCCCTCCGATTCCTCTTCCTCTTCCTCATTCTATTCGGCTTGCTCATTTCAAAGAGCACTCAAAACCCATTTTTTCAAACTTGTCATATGGGAGTACCAGAATACGGAGCAGAAGACTGAAGGCTTTTCATAGACAGTTCCACTCGAATTTTGAAATCTGTTTTACTGCATAATGGCAACTGCTATGCATCAATTCCAATTGGTCACTCAACAAAACTTAAAGAAGAATATGAATATATTCAAATGGTCTTACAAAAGCTTTGTTATCATGAACACCAATGGTCCATATGTGTTGATTTAAAAATGGTGAACTTCCTACTTGGACAGCAAAGTGCATACACAAAGTACCCATGTTTTATCTGCTTGTGGGATAATAGAGAAAAGCAGGATTACTGGAAAAAAGTGACATGGCCTCCAAGGGAAAACGTGAAAAAAGGTGCAGCGAACATCATTACCGAGCCAATGGTTGACAAAGAAAAAATCATTCTCCTTCCACTACACATAAAGTTGGGATTAATGAAGCACTTTGTTAGAGCTCTGAACAAGGACGGTGATTGCTTCAAATACATTTGTAGATTTTTCCCTGGATTGAGTACTAAAAAATTAAAAGCAGGAATCTTTGATGGACCCCAGATTTGGAAACTGATAAATGATTCAAATTTCACAAGTTACATGACTGATACTGAAGCTTCTTCACAGCTATGTCATGGTTGTCAAGAACGTCTTGGGTAACCATAAAGCACAAAATTATGAAGAACTGGTACAAAACTTGCTCTTAAACTTTAAAAATTTGGGTGCTACTATTATTATTATTACACAGTATTTATATAGCACCAACATTTTACACAGTGCTGTACAAAGTCGATAGTCATGTCACTAGCTGTCCCTCAAAGGAGCTCACAATCTAATGTCTCTACCATAGTCATATGTCATTAATGTAGTCTAAGGACAATTTTGAGGGGAAGCCAATTAACCTTACTGCATGTTTTTGGGACGTGGGAGGAAACCAGAGTTGATTTTTTTGTTCCCTTTTATATAAAATAAAATAATAACACACCTTGGATGCATTTATTCACATTCATGTTAGTAGCAGTTCTAGTGGTTTTGTTTTGAATGTTAGCTATGAAAGACACCATTAAGTTCCTATGTTTATACTCAAACCAATGTGGATTTACTGTTTTTTTTCAGGGAGAACTAGATACCCCGAATTATATTCAAATATACATAGTATATAGGATATTTTTGGCAGTATGATTCTTTATACACCAATATACTGCCAATCAATGCCAATGCTAAATTTTTCACCTTAATGTTTTTATTAGGTTTTGTTTTTACTTATCTTTATAACCTGTTTGCATTTACTTGCAAAACTTTTGAAAGGGTTACTATACATAGATTGTTTTTTTGTTAGAACTACACTACAATTTCCCAAGGGCTGACATAATAAACTACATCAAAAATTATTTTTTTTCTAAATCAATTTTTTAAGAAAAAATTTGTATTGTTTTTTTTTTTTTAATCATGACTGTAAGATACAAAGCTTTTGTTAGAAAGAAAATATATTAGGCACACAAGAAGCTTTGCTAAAATGAGAAGCACAGCTTGATACAGATATATTGGAGAGGGGCATTGCATAGCACAAAAAAATGGGTGAACCTTCTTTTACCCCTTGTAAAACAGAAATTCACTGCAACTGAGTGGTTACTCTTCAAAGCAAAAGTCTTCCTAGCCTGCATCTTCTTTGGGGGTGGGTCCCTGACAGCCAGAAATCACAGGAAGTGTAAGCTAAGTCTAAGGACATCTAGTGGTGGGAAAATATTGTATTGTAGTGGTAAACTGTAGATCAAAGGTGGGTAATCCTGCAAAAGTTGTTCTTATTGGACTACTTCTGTTTTTTTTTTTTTTAAGTTTAACTTCAAGTTTTCTAGTCGTCAATACATCTCAACATAATAAAAGTGTACTTTGTAACAAGCGTGCATCAGCCTTTTATGCAGCGTATCTTTTTTTTTGTTAACATGCGATTCATCTCATTGTTTCATCTCCCCTCCACTCCATTGTGGTAGGCATATTATATTAAATAGGGTAAATTATACAGCAATCATCGATTCTTCCTGCAGCACTGCCCTCTTGCCTGGATGACTTCCTTGTAAATTGCTTATTAGGTTTGATTGTGTTTTATGCAACTGAACATCGACTAAGATCAATAAGCAAGCGAAGTGAATAAATACAGCAAATCCATGAATTAACACATTGGTAATTTTGCATCATCTATCCGAAATGATTATTTATTTATATGTTTATAATAAAGATGGCTGAGAATAAGTTTGAATATTCTGGATAAGCTTCCTAAGCAAATTCCTGTAGATTTGCTGTGTTGGGTATTTACTATCATAATGAACAATTTGCTAGAGCAGGGTGATTCAGATTCTTCTTTATCATGCAGAAAATGAGATATTTATGAAGGTGTGGGGAAAGTAATTAGAAGAGGGATGAGTAAGTACATATGTGGAGAAGAGGGATATATACTACATAATGTTAAGTCTTAATAAACGGGCTTGGTAGCAGGAAGTACATAGAAGTAAAACAAACATGAAGGTAAAGCCGAGCTTTCTACAAATTTTTACGTTATAAAAAAGAATGGCCAACCTTTTTATATAATGTAAAAATGTGTTGTTTTTTTAATTTTTTGGGGAGGACCCTCCCCTTGCCTTTTTACTGCCATGGCGGTAAAGTCACAAGAGGAAACCCACAGCCTCTATCCCAGGAGGCTGCAGGCTACTCCTTCTGTGCATGCTTGAGATTTGGCATGGTTCATACAAGCGTTCCTAGAATGTAAAAAAAAGTGCTGAACTTATGCATGCGCAGTGATATCGGCATCCGATCTGGGTTCTGCACAGTGCGAGATCGGATATGTGAAGAAGCCGGAAAAAGACAAAATAAGATGGTGTTATTTTTTTTTATAAAGTTCTCAGAGCCCCCAAACACCAGTGATATCAAAGTAGAAAAAAATTCTGCTGGTTTACTATAGTTCCAGTAGCATCACTTCAACCTTTAAATGCACCAAAGTGGCATGGTGTGACCATCCATTATCTAAGCAACTTTGTGTTGGCTGATTAAAAAAAGAAAGGGGAATGTTTACAGTGGTGGAGAAGGGAAATTTTGTGCAGCATGTAGAGCAAAATGGGAAAATGTGAAAAGGAGAGTATGATGTTATGTAAGGAACAGTCTATCCATTGAGAACTACAGAATTTGTCTCTGGATGGGGAACAAAGCCTGTAGTTCTCAATGGATAGAATGTCCCTTACATAACATCATCCTCTCCTTTTCAAATTTACCCATTTTGCCCTCCAAGCTGCACAGAATTTCCCTTCCCCACCACTGTAAACATTCCTTACCTTTTTTTTCTTATTCAGTCAACACATTTTATGGTCACCCCATGCAACTTTGGTGCAAAAAAACACAGTTGTGCTGCCTGAAGCTCAAAATTCAGCGTCCCCAAAGCTAAACATCTTTAGTTATATGCATGCATGTCTTTGGGACCATCAATATTAGGTGCCCATCATTTTGGTTTCATCCTACGATTACAAAATAGCGGAAGTCATTCCAACTGAGAAGAGACAACACGCGTCACAATGACTTTAAAGATACTTGTGAAGAGCGTTTGATGCAGGATGAAGGAATGCACAGGGACACCATCAGAATGTTCTGGACTCCAAACTTTCAGGTTCCTGCATTGCAAAAAGCAAGCTTTTGTGATCAGGACCCAGTACAAGTACCCCTCATTCACCCCACTCCTGGATGACAGTTCTGCATCCGCTACCTGTTGCAGCTCTGTCACTGTTTTTAGGCCACAGTTAGGTTCAACAGGCCGCACATGGCTATGAGGTCAATAAATATGTCAGTTCAAACTTGGATACCTTTTTTCTCAACTGAATTCTTGTTGTGGATGGACCAATTGCCAGGATCTGCAAAACATGCCATGGAAGTAGTTGCCTGATTCATGCTGGTAGGACACCCAACCTCTATCAACTTGAACCTGGTTTAATCTCAGATGACACCTACACAAGTTATTTACACCAGTTAGCTGCATTGTTTTTATTACGACATGTATACTTTTTGTGGCACAAAAACAAGTCCAAGATACTGAAAAGGAATTTGAGTAACCAGAAACATTTGAAGCTTTTGGTTGCCACAAAATCCTCAAACAAGCTAAATTATTTTTTTTAATCAGTTTTTCTAATGGTAATGAAGCATTTAGACTGTTTTACATTAAAATCACATCTCTTCCTTGTTTTTTTGTCGATATGCTACCCTCTTCCACAATAGAGCATGGAATATTTCCATCATTGTAAAACTTTACATTTATTAGTTCAAAGATCTTTTTTCCTACTCATCAGTTGATTTATATTGTGTAAAGTTCATGGACATATGGCTGGTGTTATAATAAAACATTATGGGCACTGGTTTACGTTTTGCTTCAGGCTGTAGATGATCTAAGCTATGGCGTTGTTACAATTCCATGCATCATTCTCCCAGCAGATTTGTTCAGTGTATAGGAAGATATATGTATAATATTGAATTTCTTTAAGAAATGACATGTATAAGGTATATCTTGCCGCTGTGTGAATTCAAGTGGAACTAAAGCAACAATGAGTCCCCCAGAGCATTTGCCATAATACAATATACTTTCTCATTTTGGCAGACTTACACTTATTTTGGCCTCCTCCAGCATTGCAAGGTTTACCTTTTTGTTTAAACAATGCTGCTAACTTCTTCTGCTCTTTTTTCCTTCCGGTGAATTATTTCCTTGGCCTTTGCCATCCTCTGAAGGTCTAACCCCGGCACATGTGGCATTTTTTGGTATTTTGGCATTCATTTTCTATTTCCAGCATTTTATAAGTTCTGTGAGTGTATATTACTTTGAACATGCACTGCAGTCAGTACTGTTGCACTCTACTTACTCATTTTTTTCTTTTCTTCTTTTCTGCTTTGAAATGTGGAAATATAAGGTTGCTTTTGAAGCAGCACTACCATGCAAAATGCTAAATGAAATGCCATTAAAAAAAACCTAGGTGATATGAAAAAAATCCTAATTGACTTTGCGTTTACTCCTGGAAAAACCTTTAAATAGAATGAATTTAAAATATATAAAGCAAACAACCTGTACAATAAGTTGTAGCTGCAAATGTTTATTTTACAGGATATTCAAGTAAATTCCTGTTTGGTTCAATTTACACAAAAATTATTGTTATAAATATATTTCACTTTTTTTGGAAAACCTAATGGATGTGTTGTGTTAATGGATGTCTAGATACATCAACCCTTGAATCCTTGAAATGGCAAAAATTTTGATAATTAAAATTGTCCATTATTTAAAGCCGATCCAAGCTCGGAAGTATTGTATTTCTTGTTCTTTACTTTCTGAAAGCATTCTTTGGCTATTATAGTTTGCCATGACGGGATGACAGAGGAAGCCAGGTGTTCTTTGGCAATCAATGCTGAGCTGGTAAGAAAAATTCGACAGCTAGGTGGAAAACAGCCATGTATGAGCAGTTATAGCAGAACACAGAAGCCACTTGCCTGATTCACCCATGTTAACAGCGGGTCTCTGGTTCCACTTTAAAAACCTTTACAGCTCATCAATTTAAAATGAAGCATCTTTTTATTTTTTTACCCTCTTACTATCACAAGGGGACTGTAAATCAAATGTAATAGTATATTTTACAAAACCGTCCTCTGCTAGAAATTAGAACCAGATTTTAATTTTGTCCCCCTTCCCCTGCTGCCATAGATATCAAAAGATCATTAGAGAGATTCTGCAATGGCGGTAAAAGCATGGTACAGGCAAAAGTGGGTGAGTGTGGCTTCTTTGAATAGAGGTTTTTGTAAGGAACAGAACAACTTAGACAATGGGGGATCCAGAAATATTCAAAGGACAAGCTAGTGTACGGAATGAGGTGTTCAGTCAAACATAAAGAACTTTTATAGTTACAGATCTACAGGGTGAGGTGAAAGTAAGACCACTGTCACTGGAAACGGTCTTGGTGAGGAAATGAACGCTGTACAATGCGGGATCCTGCTGTGCTGTCCACCAAAAGGCATGAATAGTGAACATTCCCGATAAGTTGTTCTTCATTTCATTGTGACGGATTCATTAACAGCTTTAGGGGAATGCTGTGCAAATGTCCGATTTTGCCTGGAGACAAGTACGACCGTTCATCTCGTGCAAGAACCATTTAATGTATGTACATAGCCTTAGAAGTATGTAAGAAACAAGATAATATGTAGAGTGGGTGTCCAGAAGTATGGAAGGAACACAACAGAGTACAGACAGAAATATATAAGGGACAGTGCACAGAGCACGGGTTTAGAGTTTAGAAGTATGTAAAGGACAAAACAGTATATAGAAAGGAGTGTTTGTTGTTAGTGAGATGTTCAGATGTCCAGGGCAGCATGGTGGCTGAGAGGTTAGCACTCTGGCCTTTGCAGCGCTATGTCCCAGGTTCGCATTTCAGCCAGGACACTATCTGCATGGAGTTTGCAGGTTCTCCCTGTGTTTGCGTGGGTTTCCTCTGGGTACTGCGGTTTCCTCCCACATTCCAACAAAATGCAATTAGGATAATCGGCTTCCCCCATTGACCTTAGACTGTGTGACATATGACTATGGTAGGGACATTAGATTGTGAGCCCCTTTGGGGAACAGCTAGTGACATGACTATGGACTTTGTAAAGCTCTGCGTAATATGTTGGCGCTATATAAATACTGGATAATAGTCATAATAAATAGAGTGGTGTGTTCAGAAGTTGTTGTGGAACATCTTTCCTGCATAAAACTGACTATGCACAAGACAGAGTCATCTATTGTATTCACTTTGAGCCTGAAAATATATTCTTCCATCTGCAGCACCTGACTGAGACTTATGGAAGCCATTCTGTATGTAGCAGGTCTAGGGTTCTATAGGACAAGGAGCCACAGAGGCAGAAGCCCTGGGTTAATTGAGAACAGGTGCAGTCATATACCATATTAGAATTCTTTAAAAAAATTCCAGGAAAAAAACGTGTGTCCTCTATAAAATATGTGTTTACATCATTTTCCTATCACTGCCCATCTTGACAAAAATCTCCCTAATAAGGACGCACTCACCAATTAAAATATGATCCTTCCCTGCTCTACCCAAAGGGAATAAAGATGTTTGTCTTGAGCTGGGCTTTAAGGTTAATATTTTTCTGTAAAATAAAAGCACAGCTTCCCTCTAAATCCATGCACAAGTTTAGTAGTACAAAGTAATTCATTCCAGCACCGTCCACCCATATCACGTAGCGGCTGACTGATCCTTTCAACAAGTTTTCATTAAGCAGATACAGTATATGGACACAATGCCTGCAGATCTTTAGAATCTTTCTGACATTTTATCAATTCAACATAGGGGAATACTTCCTTACTCTGTTTAATTGAACTATTTTCTGTAAACTTTTTTTTTTTTAATGTAACTAAACAATTCATTCTGCCTAAGGTAAAAAATGAGAGCACATTAAAAATAGAAACAGGAGAACAGAAATCCGATCCTAGCACTCAATTTAAACACTTGCACTGCATGTTTAATTTCTGTTTGGTTTGTCAGCTCCACTTTAGCTTGTTTGCGCTCCATTAAACCCACTTATCTCTACAGTAGCCTGTGGCAAATGTACAGTGCATTAGAACATATACGCAAAGCTATGTAGGAGGAAAGTGGAGGCAAACTGACCAAGAACAATGCCGCTAAAGTCAGCTATGTTTTAATAACTTTCAATAACCCAAAAGTTTTGTTTAATGATAATAATATTAAAAATATTAACAAAGGAGTTAGGAATTCCTTAATAGTGATAGTGTTTGAATTCAGGTTTTCTTTTGCTTCGACCCAAATATGGCTGTTTGAATTCGGATACACGGGATTCGACTTCGCGAATTTGTGTGTAAAAATATGTGTAAAAAAAAAAGAGGCTTTATTGTTAAAGTAATTGTGATTTGTGTAACTAACTTTTCTTTTTTTACAGGTCATCCCACAATAACAGGACGATTCCCACGACTGCATTCATTGATGAACACAGCTGTGGGAATCCTCCTGTTAGTGAAGGGTCCCCGGGCACCAGAGGTTAAATGAGGACAAGTCTCCACATCATCACGCTTGACGCTTGACCTGTCATCAGGGTTTACTTTTCCTCAGCCAACCACAAAGCACAAGAGGTGATGAATGGGGAGACTTGTCTGTCATTCATAAGCACATGAGACTCCTGTGTTTTTGGATTCTATCCAAGAATACATACTACAGTTATGCTAGGGCTGCAAGAGCAATCAGGGAGCAGAGCTGTCAGCACAGTTCTACACAGTCCCGAATAATAACCCGAGCTTTCCCCCATAGACTTTAATGATGTTTGAATTTGACGTTCGATCGCCCAAACAATATCGGCCTATTCCATTGAATAGCCCTCAAATCGAACACAGAGATATTCCACCAACACTATTCCTTAAACATATTATCAATCCCTCTTGATCCATTTTGTAGGGTGAACTCTGCTTAAAAAGTTTATTGGGCTTCTGGCTACATAAAATTCACAGAATTGTTCAGGGGCAATCTTTGCACAAAATAACTCGAAGATCATATGTGGGCTTAACCCTTAGGTACTGAGGAAGGCAATCATCAACCATTACTAAAGGAACTGCATCCTAAATCTCTGACTAATTGCAGATCTGTTGGTAACCTGCCATTCTTATAAAAGGCCAAGTTCACATAGGCGGATATGCAGCCACCACCGCCATACTTTTTTGAAACTGAACTTACAGTGACATCCAGGTGGTTTTGAAGGACAATTGGCAGGCAGTTGTTAATCTCCCCAAACTACCATTACCTTACTACCATTTCCTATAAACCATTCCTTCTATAGGGAACCACGGACAAAGTGCCCTTGAAAAGCCCACTCAATGGTCATGGCTGCCTGGCAATTAGGAACCGCTCCTCTCCTAACCACCAATGTGAATTAAGCTCTATTGAAAAGGCAGTTTAGAGGCCAGATTACCAAGTGATATGCAGGTAGTCCCCGAGTTAGGAACATCCGACATACGGACGACTCCTAGATAGGAACGGGGCTTCCCTGCTTGCTCATGTGCAGGATGGAGGCTTGATGGGGGGGGGGGGGGGGGGGGGGGGGGGTTTGCATGACTTGCTTAAGAAATCTTTTGCTAAACACAGCTGAGGTTGTAGGTGATCTTAGAGGGGTGAGCTCTGTGAGCATCTTGTAACTCTTTATTGACAAAGACAAACTCTGCAACTTTTTCTTTTTGTATATCAAAGCACAGCTTGCTTCAGAAGTTAATACATGTCTAGGCTCCATAAAGTTTTTTTGTGTTTTTTTTTTTTGCTTTGTGTGTGATTAACTCTCAGTGAGGATTTTATACAGTAACTGACACCATGCTGCCTAATAATATGTTGAGACAAACATCTGTCATAATTGCATTGATTAAAATTACCGTATTTTTCGGACCATAAGACGCACTGGACCATAAGACGCACTAGTTTTTAGAGAAGGGAAATGAAGAAAAAAATATTCTGAAACAAATAGTGTCCTAAAATATTTTATGTGCATTAAAAACCAACAGCACAGTCATAAACACATGTAATCAACCCTGTAAAGTAAACAGCAGCATTTAGAACCATTATTAACATTATTTATATTTATTTATTATATTAAAATCATAAATTATAATATAATACATAAATATAAATAATAATTTAAAACAATAATGAAATAATAGACAACAATGTAATCTAAAAATAAAATCAAAATGTACGGTACTTTTATTTTTATGTTGTGTGGTGTTTTTGTACTGTAAAAACCATTTAAAAGCAGATTACATTGTAATCTGCCTTTAAATTTCCCTCCCTGACACCCCCCCATATTTCACCAATCACATCACTGGAAGATGACTCATCCTCCGGAGTGATGTGAGGGGGGGGGGGATTTCCCTGCGTGCTCACACAGACTGAGACAGATACGGAGGCTGGAAGCTGCTGGCATGTGTAGAGAGATACATAGCATAATGCAGGATTTCTGCATTGTGCTATACATCTCTCTGCAAGATGCTAGCAGCAAGCAGAGCTGCGGACACCTGGGTGAGTATTTCCTTTCAGTTGTAATCCGATTGTCATACTATGTATGACAATCGGATTGCAATATAACATTTGTTTACTTTGTGTTGTGTACGTGTGTTGTGTATGTGTGTGCTTTCCTGCTCCCAGCATGACTTTGTCAGCCAATCATGCTGAGAGTGGGAGGACGCAAGATACCAGAGTGACAGGAGTCACAGTCACTCTGGCCGCGCTGGACAGGAGAAAAGCCGGAGGGGGGGCTACACAGGGGGGACGGGACAGCGGCTGGGGAGGATACCGGAGAGACGGCCCGGGCACAGAGGCTACATTTGGACCATAAGACGCAGGGACTTTTTCCCCCCACTTCTGGGGGGAAAAAAGTGCGTCTTATGGTCCGAAAAATACGGTATGTACCTTTTCTGACTTACATACAAATTCAATCTAAGGTCAAAGCAGATATTCCCACCCTTCTATTCCAGTTCCTCCAGTTTAGTCCCACTTTTACTATTTGAAATCTATAAGCTCGCAGTTGGAAATATAATACAGAATTATGGCCTGGGTTATCATTGGTATGTAGAAAATACACAACTATATCTGTGCTTTAAGATCACTGGGTAAACACTAGTCTAGGGGAATGTGAAAGTTGGATGAACTTTGACTGGTTGAGATAAAATGGAGGTACAACAACTGTGTTTAATCTATGTTTGTATATACTCAAGTATAAACTGAGAAGGTGTCTGCCAAATAATGTCATTAGAAAAACAAACTTGCTTTATTTTGGTTTACACAACTAGATGGCACTCATGTGTCCTCATTTGAATGTATAACAAACTCTTGCAGTCATGTGACATTATTGGAATTTGTTACACAATTTACAGTAGAACACAGCTCCATCTACTGGTGGGTGACCCATAATAATGCACAAAAGACCATTTAAAGGTGAAAAAAAATCATAAGTATAAAGTACTTAAACTTGTAAAAGTGTGAAACAAAAAACAGACTGAACCTGTGATTTAATGTTTTCTTTTTTAATAAATGTTCAAAAAATACCACAAAATGGATGCATTTATTTACATTATTTTATTGACAATTCTGTTTATTATGGTTTTGAATGTTAACTGTAATGGCTGCATTTTGTATACAGGTAGTCCCCGGGTTACATACGAGATAGGGATTATAGGTTTGTTCTTAAGTTGAATTTGTATGTAAGTAGGATCAGATGTTTTGTCTCAACATATTATTAGGAAGCATGGTGTCAGTTACTGTATAAATTCCTCATTGTGAACTATTCAAAAAAAAATTAAAAAACTTTATGGAGCCTAGACATTAGTGAACTTCTGAAACACCTCAGCTCTTAAGATCACCCACAACCTCAGCTGTGTTTAGCAAAACACTTCCCCCTATCAAGCCTCCATTCTGCACATGAGCGAACAGGGAAGCCCCGTGTGTATCTAACAGTCGTCCGTATATGGAATGTCCTTAACTCGAGGACTACCTGTACTACGTTTACACTCGAGTCAATGTAGCTCGATACCTCAGTTTTATTTGGATTGGTTTATATTTGTGCATATATATGTATAAAGTATTTCTCAGTTTGCCTGGAATTTAGCTTTAAAGTAGACCTAATTCATAACTGCATGATACTTTGGTAAGCCCTTTATAGGATACTTAATTGCTTATATTTTATTTTACTAACCTGCTAGTTTTAACACTTTATTGGACACTTTGGTCCATCTCAGTGCTGCTGGTCAGCTCCAGAATTTTTCAGCCACTAATAAAAATCCAATAATAAGGATGCTTGCAGCATGTGGGAAAACAGCAGGAGTGTGTCACATATTACTGTAGTAACCTGGCTCAGGATGAATGAGTATTGGGACAGTGACAATAAGCTTACTATTCATTCATTCAGCATGCAGCATATTTCTGTTGGACATATCATGGTGAGTGGAATATATATTTTCTCACATCGTGAAATCAAAGAAAACAGCATGCAGTGTTTTGGAACAACGCAGGACATCTTTATCAAAGCATGGCATATGTAGACATTGTGTCATGCTGATTACATATGCTGCTACAACAGCCGGCTGTCACTGCTGGTGTTCTGCTACCCATTCTTTAATGCTGGGCAGTGGCAGCAGTCCAATGGAGGGCACAGGTCATATAGGTCAGTGGGCCCTCCAGTCTTCGGTAGCTCATTGACTACAGGTAAACATGTGCCATAGAAAATATCTGTGTGTTAATCACATACAAAACAAGGCTACCTGCGAGTATAATTATAAAACTACCTAAAGATAAAAACACAGGGAACTGCAACCTGTTTGGATAAGCTGTGTGTGTCCAGCCTTATTTTCTTGAAAAGCTAAATCAGAACTTAATACACTAACAGGCAGGCCCCCACACCAGTCCTAAGAACATTAAAGAGTCTCTTAGGAGCAGAGTAAAAAAATCCATTCAAATATATCACCAGAAAGCCTTATGCCCAGCTTGTGGCCCTTTGGTTTGTGGTGCAGCCCTTGGACACCTGTCAACCACACGTATTGTATGTCTACATGCTATAGGTTTTATAGGTTTCAGCTCATTTTGTCTCTGATCTATGGCTTCTGAACAATTACATTTACTGGATATTTTGTTGACCCCCTGGTGTCTTCAGGGGCTGCCTGCTTATTAGTTGACAGCCACAGCCCTAGAATAAGGAAGCATTAGATTAGACTTTTATATGGTAGAGTAGGAGCACCCAAAAGTTATTTTTAAAAGCCAACTCAGCTTTAACAAAGGCATCAGTACTTCCTAAGTTGACAATTAGGAATAAGCATACAGATCAAGAATCTATGGAAAAATTCCATCAAGCAATCACATGCCAATAACACTTACCTTTATACGTTTAAAGACGTTGATCCCCTTGCAATCCTAATCCAGTCAGTCGCAAACTGTCCCATCTTCCTTCTTCATTCCAGTGCTGCCATCTTCTTCCCTATGTCCCTCAATCTTACACTGCACAGACACGAGATCAGGTGATGTGCCATCCTGAAAATGACATGCACGGTGAGATCGCCAATGTTTTCATTACATTCCAGGTCATAAAATAACAGTATTATTCAGAGTGTTAATCACATAATCATATAATCAATCAAAAGTGTTTGTCTAATATGTGTAATATGTGTTAAAGTAGATCAGGGGTGTTAAACTCTGGGCTGGGGGCCAAATCTGGCCCCCATTGTCTGTTTTTTTTGCCCCCCAAAGGAATCATAAATATGAACTGCAGCTGGCCCACCGCTGAATTGAAATAGTGCCGCTACTACAATTCCCGGCATCACTCATGTCTATAGACCAGCGGGCTCTCTGCCTATGCGTGGCCCCGCATTGGACTGTTTTATAGATGCAAGTAATGACGAGAATTTTAGTAGCGGCGCTATTTCTAGCACTCCCCCTCAGCTTTACATTTCCTTGCTACCCCAAGGCATGAACTTGAATGGTTGGATAATTGTTATTATTATTGTTAGCCTGTGCAAAAAGGTTACCATTGAAATTTAACTCAGAAGGCTACAAATAGAGAAAGAGGCAAAAGATTTTTTATCTAAATAAAATAAAAATAAAAATATTTTGCCTCTTTCTCTGTTATAGGCTTGTTATAGGCAAGCCAGATTGAATGTGAAGCAAAACCTCTTTGTTTCCATATGAAAAGGGTTTATAACTGAGAAGGAAAAATGTTCTCAATTTTTTCAATAAATTTTAAGGTTGGCCCGTGACTTTTTCATTTTGGCCCTCTGTGTATTTGAGATTGACACCCCCTGAAGTAGATAATGAGTAGTGGGAAAACGAGTTTGTGAGTTAAAGTATAACATATGTTAAAAATAAAATAAAAGTATGTATTCAGATCTAAATGACATTATATGGTAATAATATGTATGGAATGACTTACATATCTGAATGGTATTAGGAGATTTTGAAATAATTCTAAGGTCACTTAAATAATGCAAAATACACTTTAAAACTCTGATTAGTACTGTATAATTTTATCACAAGTTTTTATTACTTCTGAAGAAGCCATCTAAGGTGAAATGCATCAGAAATTTAAAAAAAAACTGCAAACAAGATATTACTTTTATTCTTGATTGAAGTAGTAATAGTATCTGTATAGTGCCAAGGTGGCCAAAAATATACTGTTTGTAGTTTACCTACTACTTGTGTACTCCCACACAATTGTAGTAATTGACTTTTATAAATAAGCCTAATATATATATTGCTTGCCAAAAAAGCCCACTTTTGTTTCTCTATTATTTATTTGTTATATTAATTTAGGCATAATAATTAGGCAAAAATGTTTTGGGCTGGCATAGCATATATTTTGATTTAAACAATGGTGGAAAAAAGCTGGAAAACTATTATTTCCTGAAAGCGAGGTCAGCAACCACAGCCTGTCTGTTCCTCTTATGCTGGGTACACCTTAAATATTGAAAACACCTTTCTAAAATCATTTATGTGCCCAAATTTGCATTTGCTTTTTTGACACTTTCTCTAAATGATACAATGCTAAAACATCCCTCCCACAGTATGGTACCAAGACCGGGGAGAGAAACGACAAGCTCCCATCTCTTGTGCCATTGTATTTTAAAAAGAATAAAACAAAACCAATATTTGAACTGTGGTTTTGAGTGGGAGACTAAAACCGCGACTGTTTTGTTCGCATTTAACATTATAAATATTTTACAGCCTTTTGAAGGCAATTGCTTATTGAGATGTTCTTTCAAATAGAACTTTCAAGCTACAACTGGTCCTCTCGACAGTCCATTAAACATATTTCTTTAATAAAATAAAATTTAAATCTACTTCAAATGCTGGTGGTGATGAATATTTTGATGCTGAATAACAGCACTTAAATGAGCCGCTTATTTATCTGCAATCATGCTGGATTTATAGAAAGGCATTCTGTGAGCCGGTGTGAAGTTGGGTATCCCCTGCAGGAACTGCTGTGTGTGTAATTAGATAAGTCCAGTCTTGAAGCATTCATGCTGAACCGGCTTCCAAAGGTCTGAAATGATGCTCTTTTTAAGTTAATGGCTCGAGGATATTCACTGGCAAAAAAAAAGACGATGTGGCACTTTTCAACCTCAATTTCTTGCCCTTTTGTATATTGCAATAACTTTAACAGGTATACAGTCATGATAACAAGAGAGTACATTCTCTTTCAATTCTAAGATTTTTGCATATCAATATATAATAAAAAGTCCTGTGGTCCTTAGCAGGCAGGACCGTTGTCAGAAACTTCCAGGACCTGTACCAGGTAAACCTCCTGGGACCTTGTCTAAAAGTGCTAGCATTGCAAAAGTCAAGCTTTTTATGGCGGCTTGGTACAGAAATACCTCTTGTACCCAAACCAACTGCCGAGCATGGTGGTGTTGGTCAGTTGATTTGGAATTGTTTTGCAGCAACATTACATGGGCACCTTGCAGTCATTGAGAAGACCATGAACTTAATATAACACAAAGGCCATCTGTGCAACAGCTAAAGCACGGCCAAAACTAGGTCATGCAACAGGACAAAGAACCCAAGCACGCCAGCACATTCACAGCAGGTCACAATGGAAGGTGTTGCAATGGCCCAGTCAAAGCCCAGATCTCAACCCAATTAAAATACTGTAGCAAGACCATAAGAAAGCTAAGCATAAGTGAATGTCTGCAAACCTCAATAAACTAAAGCAATGTGGTAAAGAAGAGTGGGCTGAAATTCCTTCACCATAGTGTGGAAGACTGATAAAATGATACAGAAAAGGAATGAACATGTCAATATGTGCACTATAACTTAGGTAAATCCTGCAATATAAGGAAGATGACTGTATTGTTCATCAGATGTAGAGTCCCTGCCTCACCTTCTCTTTGCTCTGTGTCCTTCTAGAGAACATCCAGCACTCTGGTGTCAGCTACTCTTTCCTGATATACCTTCTTTCTATAAGACCACCTATGGACCTCTTCTATGTCGTTTAGCTTACAGAGCTGAACCATGTCTAGGGTTTACAGTGAATGACATGAAATAGGGAAATTCTCTGAGCAGCAGTTCTCTGGATGAAAATGTCTTGTTGATAGCAGAAGGCAGAGGGGAATGGCCAGACTGGATCAAGTTAGTAAGTGGGAACAGTAATTAATACACATAACACATAATCCATGACCACATTCTACTCATCTTCAGATGGTTACTTCCAGCAGGATAAAGGATCATGTCACAAAGCTCAAATCATCTCAAACTTTTCTTGAATATGGCAATGAGTTCACTGTACTCAAATGTCTTCTCCAGTCAATCCAATAATGCTATTCTGTCACCAATGTCGATTTATGCAAGTTACCCGTCCTGAGACCCGGTCTGTACGGATGGATACCTTCTTGCTGAAAACACGATGACAGGTAGTTTTACTCGCCAAGAAACACCGCTGTAAGTTCCATTAGTATCTTTAATCCAAGTTAAGAATGTCACTGCTGGAAACACTAACACAACAAAGGAAAACTTGTTGCTAGGGACAACAGGTTGACTATACTAACTAACTGTATAATACAGGGGAGATCAGGAACATACCAACACATAAATCATAAGTAAGCTGTTGTGACAGCACAAATGCACCTTTGGGATATGGTGGAACAGGAATGGATGTGCAGGCAACACATCTGCAGCAAATGCGTTATGTTATCATGTTAAAATAAATCAAAATCCCCGAGGAATGTTTCGATCACCTTGTTGAGTCTATTAGTTAGTTCTGAGACAAAAGGGGTCCAACCTGGTTCTAGCAAATGTTCCTAATAAAGTGGCTGTTGAGTGTATGTGAGATTTCTAAAAGGAAATTTCAGACACAAATAATGACAGCATTATAACTTTCAAAGTCGATCATATTTTTGTGCAGATCTTAGTTATTATTCTTGCCCCTGCAAGAGGACTTTGTAACTTACATGGTGGGATCAGTCATGACCAATATCAGCCTGGATTCTGCTTACATCTAGCAGTACTACTGAAAAACCCTCTCCAGTTACCACCAGCAATTCAGCCTATGTCTCCGTATTCTGTTACTGGTGGCAGTTAGCCCATGGTAATATTACCAGACTGGGAAAGTCTTCATGCTATGCCCCTATAGCAAACATGTCTGTTCCCATGTGCGCAGATAACTAATATATATTCATAGAAAAAAGGTTTTGTAAAATATTACCAGTCACTTTTAATTGGTGTTCATCCAACATGTTATAAGCCCTCTTCCTTAAGGAAAAATCAACCTGGTTTTGCCTTATTTTGTCACCATTTGATGCCATTTCCAAGTGCTTTGGTGCAAAAAAACCTGTATCAACACTACTTGTTTTATTTTAGGTTTTTAGATCTGCTTACACACAAACGTTTCTAATAGAACTTAAGTGATTTATTGTTTGTTTTCTAAAAAAGCAAAATGTTGCCAAGGGTTGTGGAATCTTGATGGAGCTCATTTAAAACCCAGCCTATGGAGACCGGTGGTAATATATACTGCCTAATGAACCTGTCGCTCCACTTCTATTCTGGAACCACCAGAAGCCAAATATTCTATTTCAAATTCTAGCATCCCTTTCTGCATGAACCGTCAGCAATAAGACCAGTATAAGCAAATAATAAAATGCCTTGGGTCTTTTCATTGCTTCCCCCTCAACACAAAAACCTTTGCCGATATCTGTGATAGATTATGTTAGAGCAATTGTCTGGTAAATAAGGGTTATGGGAAAAAATGGTTTTGTGAATGCCTATCTATTTAACAGCCTCATCTATCTCGGTGATGTCTGTTTCCTAACCTTACTATAGGGCAAAAACTCTTGGCAGTGGGTATTTAAACAGGTTCTCCAGGAAAGCCTCTCCAATTACTCATGATTAGGAGTCCTTTAGTGCTGGGCTGCTTGAGATCTAAAAAGCTGTACTCAGGAGGAATGCCAAAGATGCCACATATATCAGTTAAGTGTTTTAAGTATCTCTGAGAGCACCATTCCCAATATTAGTCATTCCAGAGATGTTTGATAGTAGTGGTGAAGACCATAAACAACCCTGAAAAAGGCAGATAGAAAGCTAAGGAAGGATCTCTGAACCATGCCATTGCCTCAAGTGGAAATTTCAAGTCAAGGATTAAAATTGAGCATTTGTTTTTCAGTCTGTCGTTTAATTACTCTAATGTTGTTCAGTGTTGTGAGTTGGGGAGGGAAAATAAATATCTGCAGATAACCTTAAAGATGAAGTCTTGAGGAACCTGATCAGGGCAGTCTAGACAAATGGCCAGCATGGTAAACCTTGTGCTCTGGAGCCTGTACTGCCCTGTTAGGTTTACCTTAGGAAGTAATGAGCCATGGAGGTGACCACCAGAGAGGGGAACTTTCCAAGTTCAGTTTTCTGTTGGATTTGGAGAGTAGGAATTCCCTGAAGTCGTGTGCTAAATAATGTCAGTTAAGAGCTTGGAGGCAGCTTTCTCTGTGAGTTTGCGGAAGGATACCCTACTACAGGAAAGGTACTAGATGTGTATTTATCAATTAAACAACTTATGGGACTTTTAAGGCAACACAAGTTAAAATACCAGCAAACTTTATTTTACAAAAATCGTTAAAAACATAATAAAAAGTATCCAAACAATCACATTAACATATAGACAATAATCACAGCTTAAAACCAACTGTATGTATATCCATGGTCTTATATCATAAAATGTCTACATGTATTATGGATGCTTGTGTCCACTTCTTCAGGAATTGTTAATAGGACTATACCAACCAGAAATGGCCAGGAATGTGACATTTCCTCAAAACTGTGCTCACACACAAGTGAAGGAACAGCAGGGGGAACTATGGTAATGTATTTGTTTGAAAACTTTGTATTATATTTTTAAAGATTTCTGTAAAATTAAGTTTACTGGCATTTTAACTTATATTCAAAACTTGTTATGCCTTAAAAGTCACACAAATTGTTTGCTTGATACATATACTTGTTCATATAGGGATGTGACATCTATTTCTAATGAGGGTGTAAACAGCAAAATTCAGTTAAAAAGGTACTAGATGGGGGTTCATGAAATATAGGCACTTCCATGTCTCGTGTTGGTGCTTTTGGGAAACTGCCTCTCATAGGCTTACTTGGTTGACTGGCCACTGGTATAGGTCACCCAGCCTGTTGAAACCGAAAATTCCCTTTAACTATGTTTTGGAGCAATAGAGGTTTTTTCACCACTCTGTGTGCTATCTGAGTATCCTGCACCCTTCTCTCCTAAACTCTAGATGTTGAATTACTAAAAGTTTTCAAAAAAACAAACTTTTTTAAACGCTATATATTTTCTTTAAAGCAATAAACATAGGGCAAATAAAGTTCAGAATAACGATAGGAAACTTTCGAGGCTATAGCTTGGTATCAATCCATGTGTGGATGGCTAGCGAATGCTTTGATTAAAATAGTTTCTGCTGGTGATTGGATTGCCCTGACTACAAATATTGTATTGTACTCAACTTCCCCATGATGAAAGCTGCAAGCAGAAAATGCCAATCATTACAAGTTCCCTGTGTATGAAAAAAGAGCAGCACAGCTAACTGTGCAGTAGAAAAGAACATCTGTATATTGGAAGAATGCATAGAAAAACAACAATAGTAAAGCTCTGGCCTTCTGCGTTCAGCTTAATGATTCAGTATTTGCGTACTTCTAAATGACTAGTGTCTCATTCTTTACAAAAACTTGTAGTCACTGTAGCCAGGAGCTGGCATTCTGTAATATTTGTGCACAATGCTTCTGGTTTTATTTTTCTTAAAGAGATCCTGTTGCCAGACCTTTCATTTCAACATCACATGTGGATTAGGCATATGTTATACATGGTATTTTCCTGTAAAAACTTCCCTTGAGTAGACCAAAGCCCTGAGCCGGCTCCTGGAATGTGATATTAGATGCTCCAGCAGACTCAGAGCTTTCTGGGTTTATATAAATATATATGGAAAAGCAAGAGAAGCTTGATCAGAACGCACAGTAATTAGACATTTACTAGCCCTTTCTGGAGAGGGCTATGATATGCAAGTAGAGAGGAAGTTTTACTATGGTATGAATATATATATTCATTTTTTTAGGTAAATGAATACAGTAAATAGCTTCAGAGAAAGGGCCACAGGAGATGAGCAGAACTGGGATGCAGTAAAGTGGATAACAAGCGAAAGAAAGTATTTTATAGCAAATAAATGACTCTTAGTTATGATAGTACTTTAACACACTAAATAAGATTCAGTTAGGGTTTACATCTACTTTTAGGTCAGGTTGCATCTACAAATCATGGTCCTTTAATTTGTTGCAACATTTTGATGCCTCCTTCCCCCATGGCATAGACAGTTAGTTTAGGGTAATAAATAAGTTGCCTTGGACTTGGACTACATAGCTACATCAGTCTCTAATGTTATTGGGTCACTGCTTAATGGAGACAAGGCTTGCAGAGTGCCTCAAAGGCAGCCCAAGCAATTACTGTACCAATCTGCTTTCAGAAAGTTCTTCTTCCAAATTGTGAAGGGTAAAGGATTCCTAAATGATGACTGGCATCTGATTATTACCATGTGGGAATAAAGGGAGTGTGGCTTGCAGTGGATCCTAAATACACCCAATACCAGGTTGGTTCTTTGAGCATTTGGACGTGCATTTCAAGAATTGTGCTGCTGGGGATATACTTTTGGGATATATCAGCATTGGTGGGAATGTATGTCTTTCTGTGTGGGAATTTCATCTATATTACTAGGTATTTGGCTGCAAACAGTAAGTGGATTCTGCTCAATTATTTCTAAAGGTTCAAAATTAAAGTTCAATATTATATTATTAATTTCTTATTGTAGTTAGTATTATTCAGCATAAAGGCTAAGTTTATAGAGTGAAACATTACTTTCCACTATGAGCAAGTCGAAGAATTCTAAAGTACAGAGACAATGATTGTTTTGGTCATCTGAGACATCATACATCTTAAGAGCTCCTTCATGTTGTTCTTGGGGTATACACCCTAACTAGAAATGTTTTGTCAGGCATTTTCCAAAATCCCTCTCTCTATATCTTTATACAATTTTTGGATATGACTGTTCCTAGCTCTTTCCACCAAGTCTTATTAAGAAAGTACTTGGTTGTCTTAAGAGGGACTGGCCATCTGTCTGGCCATCTTATGATTTGCCTGTCATGGTTTGCTGGAGGACCCTTCAACTTACTGAAGAGTAGCCCATTCTTGACAGTCCTCAGTCCTCTGCAGGTCCTGTCTTGTAGGATCTATGGATAGGCTTCTTCCTTTCAGATGGGTGACAATGGGCCCCAGGTGCCCCTCAACTCAAGTCCCAAGACCTAACTGGACTAGGCCCTAGGTCCATCAGGTTGGACAGGTTTGGTTACTCATTGCCCCATTACCCCCTTCATTGGAAATTTCTAGATATTTATTACTGGGTGACAACATGCCTCCTTGGGAGCCAGTTAACACCACTGGCTAAAGAGATAAGTTTTGGTTAGTGGTCACTCCTCTTTACGGCATACAGGGAGATCTTTACAGATATATATATAGACCCAAAACTTTTTTTCTGTTTTGGATAGAATAAAAAAGCTAGAACAGATTTTACTGCTCTCTGAGGCTTCATTAGCAAGATTTCCCCCCATATCCTGTAATTGAAAAAAATCCACCCCATAGGAAGCGGGAGAAGTCCCCAAAGAGGACATTAAACAACAATGAAAAGCTGATATGGGTTTTAGCATCCCTCTAAATGACCTTGAGAGAAAATAACCTTTTTTATCTCCATACCATAATATTAAGATGGCATACAATCAAAAAACACATCATAATCTATAAAAGGTAAAAAAGAGAATAACATCATAGAGTAACAAAACACAGCAATGGACAATATGAATCTCAATATAGTAAAATCAATAAAATGAAAAGAAAAAAGAAACACATAAAAAATGAAGTATTTGGAAAAAACCTAACATGACCAGGAAAATAAACTTTAATCAGAAAGTGAAGGAATTTCTTAAACTTTTATAAAACCTGAAAGTTTTTATCCTTCCCCACTTTATTCAAAACTAAGAAAGTTTGGGGTATAGATAACTAAATAATTAACAGTTCTTGAAATTTGGGTTTAGTATGAGGTATGATAGTTGAGAAGGATATCAAGATGACAGAGTGGAAAAACCTGCCTATTCCATCACATTAATGGACTACATTTTTAACCATAAATCATGTTGGTGTCCTTATTTTGTGTGGATGCTAACCTTGTATGGCACAAGGACGAAAGATAGACCCACTCTGCAGGTAGGCTTGTAAAAATTTTAGAGTTGATTGCAGTGTGCTATTAAAATCCAGAGAACCAGAAAAGAACTGAACTAAAAACCCCACATAACTTTTTCACATCATTTTTTTTAGGTCAAGCTCAATAAATTCCATCCTTCTGTTCATAATCTCAATGTTTAAAATCAAGTTACCTCACAACAATTGGTATTTTCCATAATGTGCTTTTCCTAAATGTGTTCTTTCTATAAAAATGCTGGAGTATATCTTTAGAAAGAGATCAGATAACTCTATGAATTTAATAGAACAATCTTTTAACAACATATTATATTATAGTTTTGACACTTTATTATTGTTTGAAAGCAATGTGGCGAATGGTGTTATGGTATGTATTAGATCATTGCTCATGGGACATAGGTCATGATACTGATTCTTTGTTCTGTACTGAAAAAACCTTCAGAAGGAATCAGGGAATTGAAACTCCTGGAAGTGGTATATCAGGTTCAGATCTGCAGTTGGATCAAGTGATTAGGCATGGCTCCTGCCAGCTGGTATTCAATGGCTACATCCCATCCCCATTTATTCTCTATGGGGCTGCCACAGTAGAAGCTACTTGTAGCTTTTAAGAAAGCAGTAACCACACCCCAATCTTCACTACCAGTCTGCATAGCCTTAGTGTCCTGAGGGGGCCATTTAAATCTTGTCCTGAAAAGTTAGGCAACGGGTAAATCCCATCCCCATTTATTCTCTATGGGGCTGCCACAGTAGAAGCTACTTGTAGCTTATAAGAAATCAGTAACCACGCCGCAACCTCACTACCAGTCCGAACATAGCCTTAGTTTCCTGAAGGGGCTATTTATATCTTTTCCTTAAAAGATAGGCAGGTGTGCTCACTTTTGTCAAAAAACAGAGGACCTATTAACATATAAGGCAATTCTGGACTTTTTATACCATATAACTTTATTGAAAAATTATCCAGGCCGTTTAATGATAGACAAAGGCTGCAGAGATTAAGTGGAGAGTAGTTAGGAGACATGCAAAGGGTAAGTATAATACCTCTTCTATTGCAGGAACCTTGGTATGGCTTCTACCTTCAGCCCCACTCTACCTCGCCTTTGGCAGTGCACAGTTGTACAGGTTCTGTTCTGTACTGAAATTGTAAACTACAGGAAGCCAAATAGAACCTGGCTTTGTTCTTGGATCTTCCTTCCAAATAATGATCCTGTTCAGATTCGGGCTGAGCATTAAATTGGCCAGGACTTTACACAAATAACTTGATTCTGGTATACCTGAACACCAAGGATATTCCAACATAAATTTCAGTTTACAAATTGGCTTTCCTTTAGTGACCTAGTGCCCAAATTAGCTTTTATTTAAATGTGGGTATATTCAGACTAACAGTAAAAAACAAAGCATTTACCACTCCCAGGTGCCTACTGTCCACAGCAGATATGGCCCAGATGCAGATTTTTGTAAATCATGAATGAGTCCAATATCCCACAACATTGCCAAAAAAATATAAATGGGGTACACATCATTTGATCAATGTAGGTAAATGAACATGCTTACTTTAAAACTCAGTGCACACCTATCAGCTCTGGTGTATTTACAGATGTGCAGTTAAAGTGTGCTGGGTTAAGGCATCCAATTCAAATGAATATGCTTTTAATGCAACAGAATGGACAAAGAACAGAACATGCACCAATGTTTCCAAAGAAGTGCACCACAAGGTAACCAGTGTTATTGTGTGTTGTGTAAAAATGCGTGCCACTGATGCACAATCCTGCAATGCACCACACATGACAGATGAAAATTGGCCTTAAAATATAATTTGTTCTGCTGTTTCCGCAATCCAGCCCAGTGAGCATCATCATGGGCCTTACATCCCCTGATACAAGTGACCGCTAGAAGAGCATTTACAAAATAATAAAATTTAAATTGTGATAATAAAAGTATGGAACAGCATGCAAGTAAAATGTCATACTCAGGTCAGCCTGCAAAGAATGCAATAACAATAATTCTTTTTAAGCCTCCAACTGCTTTTGATTTCACATTGCACACTTAATAGAAGAGACGGCACCATGAACAATACGTGACTGCAGTAAATTGCACTCTTGATCATGAAGCACTTATCTTAAAAAAGCAGTAGGTCTTTCTTTTGTCTGAAATCAGCAGCACCCCCTGAACATTCCTCTACTGTCTTTAATCTCACTTTGAAACATTTTAACCTAATTTTACATAATTATTTTTTTGGCTTCTGTTATGTTGGGATGACTTAATGCAAAACCTGTTCAGGCATTCCTTAATTTTCTCATAAACAGCCCTGCAGAGATGAGTTTAGCATTGTTTCTGGATTCTGTTCACCTGTAGTGATTATGAGCAATTGAGTTGACAATTGAACAGCCAATTATTTCTGTGGTGCTATCATTATTTGTGTTTATTTTTTAGTTTGTAAGGCTTTAACAATGTATGGACGTGATTTTTTCTTGGTGTAGTCAGAGTGCAACAGTACTCTTTGGATTCCGACGGTTGGTTTGAACCCAACTTTGGTGGAAATATGCAATGATGGTGAAAACATCAGAACTACAACCCACAACCGCTCCAAATCTAACAATATATGAAAAAGTTAATGAAACTCTGCCCTATTCGGGACTAATGGAATGGTTGGAATTGGCTGAAAATGGGTGTTAGTTGCCTGACTTTCCTTCTGCATGCTGGTACCTTCCCCTTGTCCTAGGAATACCGCTTATTCTAGGAATTATAGTGAGGTAGCGACTGAGGAAAGGTAGAAGTGTGGCAGGGGCACGGGGACCTGACACTCCTGGTAGCGTTGAATACTACAGACATCCTAAATCAGACTTGTGGTTGACTGTTGCAATTTATAGCTACCAAGGCTTAACTGCAACGGAATGGCAAATATTTGCGAACCAATTTGTGCATGTGTTTCTACACAGCTGCAGAGGATCAAAATGCAATTCATGGTAGTAAAAAATGGCTTTTGGACATGTGGTTGCTTTTCTTGCTCTAGAGGAAGAACTGCACCACACTATAAGGACAATGCAATAACCTGCAGTGCGGTTAGCCTGGGAGTGGCTATCTGCTTGGATTTCCAATAAAAATGTGAAGGTGCTTGAATGAGAGGGTAGCAATTATGGACCACCAAAGATATATGTTTACTGACTCTGACTGATTCTTTGGCTTTCTTTTGCATTTATATTAGCTTGTAGATCTGACAGCGTCTCTTGAAGCTAGAAAATCAGCTTAACAGATAGGCATTTTCAGAAGTAGAAAGGCAATTTCAGCCCCATATTTTTTTTAGGGCAATGGTCACTTTAGGAGATATCACAGCTTGAATATAAAATTAAGAAAAGCAGCTGCATTCATAAACTTTTTTATTGGTTACATTCATATTTGAAATATTTCCTGAGAGGTTCTGCTTTTCCCTTAAAATTCACACTTAGATCATCTAGATGGCGCTCTGAGCACACCATTCCAGTGCAACAGACTTTAGCAGATGGCTCTTGCAGAGGAATTAACAATTATTCAATTAATGCCCACTGTCTCAGCCGGAGTCTGGAAAATATGTTCTACCCCAGAAACTACACAGAGCATAAATTGCTTTAAGCACAACTGCTGCCAGCTCTCATTGTGCTGGCCAAGCTTCCCTTCCATCAAGTTCTACTCTGAATTAGCCCCCCAACCGGAGTTTATAGAGGGCCCTGAAATGGCGTGGCACGATTTTGTGAAAAGACACAAGGACATTCATAATTGAACTGCCGTATGCTTAGTCATGAAATTGAGAATGAGAGCAGTTTGTTGAGTATTATGAGCTGTCTGCTCGACATGAAAGAAATATTGGCAACCCTTGCGGAGTTGTTAAAGCAAAACATAGGGGATTTGTTTGACAAAATCTCTGAACCCTCCAGACGGCAGGGTTTTCATATTTTATAAATATTACCTCTCCTAAAAAGAAAACTGAAGCTAAAAAAATTTTGTTTCTTTTTGAGTACAACTAAAATTGGTTTGTAACGCTGTCCCACGGGGGAGAGTCACACTTTCTATTTGTCCTTAAAGCCATTGTTGTCAGGTCAAAATGTGATGAGAAATCCAATAGCAAAATAAAATCCAGATTTTACTTTGCAACCCGTGGATTTACTAGCACTGGGGGGAGAATTCTTTTCACTTTGTGTTTGGTTTCTAGAATAGGAAGTGAGGAAAATCTCTTTCTTAATTATGGATTATCTCAAAGGCATTACTTTTAACAATCACCACAACCCAACTCGTGTAGGGATGGGAGGTTTAGCAGCACTGTGTAAGGCCAGCTTTCTTGACCTTTTTAACATGGTGGAACCCTTGAAATAACTTTCAGGTCTTCAGAGAACCCTTGCTATTATTACGATATCCACAGCCACATCCACAGAATTCCTCTTACACTGCTGGCTACAGAAAGCGAAAAAGATCATTGCTGTGACTTAAACGAACCTGAGAGCTACACATTGCTCAAACAACCCCAACTGGAGGAACCCTGGTTGGGAAACACTGGTGTAGGGTCAAATAAAATAAACATGGCACTCAGTACAACTTACTTGTAGATGCATGTGTGTGTGTGTATGATGTAAAAAAGTCAGTTTCTTTGCCCTCACATCTTTACTTTCCAATAAACCTAGCAGTAGGGATGTTTTTTCATGTTAAATGCTCACTAACATGTAGTAATGTTGGGTATGGTCCGGGGACATCAGGGCTTACAGGAGTAGGTTAATGGTGGCATAAAGCGAATATAGTGGATATAAAAAGATTATATTAGGATAACCTGAAAACATTTATGACTTTGCACAGCTAGTTCCTGGGGCCTTGGTTAGCTATGGTTCCAAAGGCAGCAGCAGGAGTAGTTTTGGTTAACAGGGGACAAACTCTCCAAAGTGTCATGAAAAATGTTCTAACATTGGAGTGGTTTGTCCAACAACTTCCCAAAGGCGTGATAGTCAAATGTTCACCAAATTTTGGTTATATAGTGTATGTCCTATTTCATACCACATCAAGGCAGAAACCCAAAGTATATTCCCCTGTTCCAATATCATCACTGGCACCATCATCTTTCTTCTCTTCTGCATTACGATCTTCAGCCATCTTGATTGGCCAGGCTGGGATTTTGAGTACATTTAGTCCACACCTGCAGGGGAAGCCAGGAAGCCAGGGAAAGCCAGGAAGTGCCGGGTATCCTGATCTCAGGGAATTTTAACAGATGGGATGGTGATCAGGCAGGTAAGAACACTTATTGCACAAGGGATATCGCCCTTTTGCCCTGCCTAATGCCAAACTTCTTGTCAGCTTGAAGAAACCTGCCTATTCTCCTCAGGCCTGTTGTGATAGCAAAGTATTTTTAACCACAGTGGAAAGGTAAGCTACTGTTGGGGACATCTTTTTATGTCTCTGAGATGAAACAGGACTGGAAACTAAATGGGGGCACGGTCAACAATACAAACTTCAGCTCCACTATGTGAATCTAAAAGCCATAACTCTTTATTTAGTTTGGGTAAAATGGCCAAGAGCTTAAACCACTGTTATGTTTATCTATATATAGGAAGATTCACTCTTTCTCCTGATAGGGGTTCTAACCTTTTCCTATACTATTCAAAACAAGAATAATCTCGGCTTTAAGTATACTTCATAGCCTCTAAACACCATTTTGTTATGGCAAATGCATGGAAGAATACAATTTGGTCCAGTGCTATTCATTTTTAATGGCAACCCATTGCACCTAGGTGGTGCACGCAATACGTTTGCGTTGTAGCTTGCAGTTATACACAAATGTGAATCCTGTGGATGTTGTGGTGTGCTGCAATGAAAAATAGCACGTTTGTCTTCACATTTAAATGCCAGGGTAATGGTAATGTGTATTTTATGCTTTTTTCCCAAAATTACCCCTTCTTCAGCTATAGGAGGTCTTAGGGGCAGATAGTGGAAGCAGACATCAGCATTACTTTTTGCATCATTACACTGTGAATGCATTAGATCAATGGAAAGAGGTGATCCATGCAGAGCTGTTTTTTTGTTGAGAAAACTAGACAATTGGGGCCCTCCTCTTCTCCAGGGTCCAAATTTACTGAATAGCAGGAGTGCAGGGAGCTAGTTTACCCAACCTAATATTTGCCCAGGACCTTATTTTGTTTAAAACTTTCACTTGATACTTGACATACTACAATTATCATTATTATAATTTATTAAACAGGATTTATATAGCGCCAACATATTATGCAGCGCTGTACAATAGGGGTTGCAAATGACAGACGAATACAGACAGTGACACAGGAGGAGAGGACCCTGTCCCGAAGAAGGTGGGGGAAGTAACACACAATAGGAGGGGGGATATGTAGTGATGGGAAGTAGTGACGGTTTCAAAAGACAGAAGAAGATGGGTAGGAAAGTTTGAAGAAATGGGTTTTGAGAGCTCTTTTAAATGAGCAAAAAGTAGGAGCGATCTGAAAATGACGAGGAAGGTAGAAAAGTCTTGGAGCCATGCATGTAAAGAGGAAGTCATTAGTTAGTTATTGGAGGAGAGGGGAGAGAGGGGCTGGGGGAGTATTTTTTTCTTACCAGGTCAAAAAAGTAAGTGGGACAAGAACTGTGGAGGGATTTGAAGGCAAAGCACAGGAGCTTGAATTTGATTCTAAGGTGAAATGGAAGCCAATGGAGAGAACTACAAAGAGATGCAGCAGAAGAAGAGCAGTAAGGAGGATGGATGAGTCTGGCTGCAACATTCATAATAGATTGGAGAGGAGAGATATATATATATATTGAGATCCTACAATTCCAATATGTCTATAGTCTTCTAGTTTGAATGACACTGGAAACATCTAGTTGAGAACCTAGATACTGGGGATACCTGATGAAACACAGAACACATTGGTGTTTAATATGCATTTGTTGTAAAACACTGTTAACCCAGCTCATAGTGTAAATGCTACTTTAATGATACTGTTTTGTTTGTCTGAAGTTGGATGACACCAGTTATGGCCTCATATTTTTCTGCAGAACAATCGTCTAAAAACATTTGTGCATTCTGCCATGTATTACGCGTTGTTCTTTTTCATCTTCAATATGATAATGTTTATTTTCTGAAGCTGAATAATAAGTAATCGGTTTCCATTGAAATGTAAATGAACATTTGATGTGCGTTCTTTGAATCTTTCAAATGGATAAGAAAGAATGGCACAGCAATCCTGTTTGCTCTGACTGCAATCTGGGGTCACACTGTGTGTAAATGCCCAGCTCCCCCCTAATGCCCATTGAGATTTCAATCCCTGATAACACCTGGTGCTCTATTCACATGGAGCTGTACGAGCACACGACACAAGTCACTTTGTTCAAAGCAAAATACTGGTTAGCACTGGATGTTGTTTAGCTGAAAAAAAGAATCAATTATGGGGAAACGGCGGCACAGGTGCCTCCTGATGTAGAATACATTTAGGCCTTGACATTTAGAAGGGAAACTGTGATGGAGTTTAATCAATTTTCTTTATCAAAGTTTTGCTTTTTTAAGTTTCCTTTTATAATAGGATGGTTTATGTTATAAAACAAACTTATCATAAAAAGAATAATGGAGACTAAAGTCAAAAAATATTTATTAGCCTACGCATTTTCTTGTCTTGGTATGATAGAATAAACCAGATATTTCTTCTCTGATAAGAGAGAGGGTAGGAATGTGTTTTTTCTTTGTGATTCATGTCATTGTGTGTGTATTCTGATCTCCCTGCTTTTCAGATTTGTTTTGCAGCACCAACTTGAAAATTTGTAAAAAAAACTGCACACCTTGCTGGCTGCAAGTAGTAAATAATATCATTATTATATGTAATATAAAGTTTTATTTTTTTCATTTGAGAAAAGAATAAAATATTTTAAATAATATAAAACACTTTGTGTTACCTTTACATAAAATCTGGCACTCTGCTCATTTAGGCCCTTAAATCTAGGGCCGATTTAACATGAATGACCAGGGCCAGAGTCAAAATAGAACTTTCTTACCTGGAGTACTGGAAGCCCTCTGGCCCCACAAACTTCATAGTGTTCAGAATGCTTTGATGCTTTGTTTATTTCTACCTCTTTGATTTACATAAAGCAATCAAACATTTTCTAAGAGTTATTTTTTTAATACCACTTGGAATACAAGAGTTTTTATTTTGTGAGCTGCATAGAAAGGAAACTCCCCATCAAGGAAAGGGTACTCCTCACTTCCACTTTGTAGCTATTACATTGTCACAGATCCCCGCAAGTCTAGGACATCTGTGCCTCCTTCAGGCTCGCTCACCCACCTTGCAGTCCCCTGCTGCCAGGACCAACTCTGCTTCTGGATCCAACTCTCTGCACACTTCCTGGTCCAGGTCATGTGACTCTCGATCAGCTGATCCCATGCCTCATAGGACTAGAGTGTTCTGCAGACACACTCCATCTGCTGGCAGGCATGTGAACAACATCTGAGACTGTCTGGTCACCAGCACTCCCTCTGCTGGTGGGTTTGGTGCCTGCGGCTCACACAACCAACAGTCATCACATAACATCCCCTTTTTAAGGACGTGGCTGGCAACAGGAAGTTGCCTGGACAAGGAGTTCCTTGTGGTTCTGCTCCCAGGTTTTTACAGCTTCAGTTTGGGCGTTCTGTTCCTGATCTATCTGTGTACCGACCCCGGCTATTCTTTGGCTCTCGCTCTGGCACTACGTTTCTGTTCACCTGCCTTGGTGGACACGGGGGCCGCAACCTGACAGCAGCTTAGACCCTGAGCCCCATGCACATCTCCACCCACTGGGTTGGTGACACAGAGGGTCCACCACTTTGCCCTGTGGAGCCGTGACATACATCCTTCACTCATTTTGGAAAGGCTTTCTACAAGATTGCGTAGGCAGAATTTTAGGATTTTACATGCAATCATTTAAAAGGGCATCTGTGGGGTCTTCGACAAGCCTTAGTTGGGATGAGGTCTGGGCGCTGCACAGGCTACTTAGGTTCCTACACACCAAACATTTCCAGCAATGTCTCTTTGGAGCTTTGAGTGTCAGGACTAATAATTATTAATTGGGAGGATTTTGATATACCTTTAGCATAGTATATTTGGTCATAGTATATCAATGTTTCTCTATATATCTAGCTGGTAGAAACAAATGTTAAGTTTTGTTAAGATTAAATATTAAGATGCACAGAAACCCGAAAAGAAGCTACATATGCTGTAGATCAATAGTTGCCAACCGTTGGTCCGCAAGAAAATTTTGGTGGTCTGCGGCTCTGGCCAGGGAACCCCCAGCGGAGTCAGGAGAAGGACCCCAATGGGCACACTGGTCACAGCCATGGACCATGTTCCCTGTACAGATCGCAGGCTCAGGGCGGTGGCCAGTTGTGTCTCTGGACGGTGTGCCAGTTGTGGAATCATGACATCACTCAGGGGGAGGTTTCTTCCCCTTTGAGTGACACACGGCTCCCCGCGCATGCACAGTCTGGAGCCGGTAAGTTTAGTGGCCCATAGGTCTGAAAAGGTTGGCGACCACTGCTATAGATTAAAAACCCTGCACAAGCAAAAACATTCCTATAGCAGTATTTCCCAAACCGCATTGTTCAAACTCTAGGGCTGGTCCAAAGGTTACCAGGGGTTCGTTCAACTATCAGCAGTTTGGACCTTTCATGCCAGTTTACCTAACACCAGGCTATCTGTAACATTTTTTCCATTCCAGGAGCCAGCAATGTAGGAGGCATTCTTCCCGCTGACTATTGTGTCGATGTACTTTGAGCTGTGGATATAAATACAGCAGGGGTTCCTAAAGAACTGAAGTTATTTCAAGGGTTCCCCATGGTAAAAAGAAAGATACTGACCTTTAGGCTCACGTATACAGGAATTGTTTTCCTATGTTTGAAGTGGATTTAAAATACATGTCGAATCCAGGTTAACAGATTTCTATTCTACATCTACAATTAAATAGCTTGGTGATAGTTTAGATCAGTGTTTCTCAACCATGGCTTCTCCAGCGTCTAGAAGAGAAAGAAGAGGAAGACACTTCACTTAGATAGGATCTTGCCACACACTCACTTAAAAGAGGTGAGTTACAACATTAGAAACTTAAGTAAAGGAAAGACCAAGAGTTCTTAAAGACCACAAAGGAGGTGTTTATTTTGACAAAATTATTATGTATTGATACAGTTACAGTAATTCTTAAAGTACAATCACAATCATATATAAAACGTAATGATAAAAGCATATGTCAATGCTGATGTGGTATACAATAATTATAATCCCCTGATTACTTCATCAAGGTATTCATAGCCACAGTATACTAGATATAGTAAGCTAAACAAAATATTGATCCAGACTCGATGTGTGTCATCGTAGTCAGTTGCTTATAACCACATGTTAAATACCCATGTAGTGCCTTTTCCAAATGCATTTCACCTAATAAGGCTTCCTCAAGGGTATGCAATGGAGACTTTACGGTCTATGTGGATCAAAAATAAACATAATATGAACATGCATATATTGTCAAAAGATATCCCCAAAGTGTATAAAGTGAAAACACATGTAAAAATGAATATCAGATCAATAAATGTCTAGACATAGTTGAATCATTATTAGTACAAATGCAATCATAAAAGTAAATAATATCTATACAATCTACAAATGTGAATCAAATAGTTTGGAACATGATTCATCTCTATAATGTCTTAACATGCTGGCTGTTTGATGTTGGAAGTCTATATCTTAAGTGTATGCATAAGAGGGTAGCTTCCCGGTAATGGTAGATACCTTAGATTAATACATATTAATATTGATATAATCGTTAGTTGTTGTGTTTGTATTTGTGTATATAAGTTAGATTAGATAGTTTCCTATGCACTTACCTGCAATCATGCAAATAAGTGGTTCTACAGCAAGTAGGCAAATAGGCTACGCTTTAATACGCTATAGTAGTATATATGGATTGACTGGTATTTCCCTGGTGAAAGATACCAAAATTTGATTTGTTATGACACTTATTAATAATATTATTATAGTTTAGTTAGTCTAATGAGACTGATTGAAGTGTTTATGGGTCACTTACGTTTAGGCGAATTCATATACAGGACAAAGATGCAAAAATAAAATTTGGAGCGGATAGTTAGGTGAAGATAATCCGATTTCACATGGCAAATGGATCAAGTTTTGTAAGTGATTGTCAATTCTACTTCCTGTATTGTATTTGTAAAGTGTTATTAGAAAGTATATATAAGTAACTTATTTAGAATTAGATCAAGGTCATGATTATGTTTTTAATGTTAGTCGTACTACCAATCTAGTTGTCTGTGTCTTGCAGGTGCAAAAATGGAGCAGGAAAGCGTAGGAGATCTGTCAGTAGAGACGTCAGCATCATGAGTGGCGTCTCACTGTACAGATAGTAAGCTGCCCAAAAATGGGGTCATACACGGGACCTTCATTGGCTTACCATGTAAGCAATATTCACTCAGGGGGTGGCGCTTTGGCCCCCGCAAGTCCCGGTTATGACAGGGGGACATCTAACTGTGTATATAGGTTGAAATGTGTGGGAAAGATGCCCTCGTTCAGTAACAGCCTAGAATATAAGGGACTAACTGATAACCCGGCGTTGCCCAGGTATTTTTTTATTGCAATCCTATAATATACAGGAAAAAAGGTATCAAATAAAACTATAGTGATTTTCTTGTCCATGGTGTTGTTTCATTTTTTTTTACTTTGATTGCACCTGGCCAATTGCCTTACGTTTTCTCTAACGCATTATTACAGGAATTATTACATGTAAAGTATGTAAAAATATAAGCAAAAGGCACACTGTCACTGAGCAATACATACATACATACATACAAATATACCTCTGACATCTACCACAGTGCTGTACAAAGATCAGCGGTGCACTCACATAAGTCTGAGTCATATGTCTAGCAAGTTTGGTTGAAATTTCTTGATGCGTTTCCTAGTGATGACATACAAACATACATACATACATCCAAATATAGCTCCTACATATAGCAGAGTGCTGTACAAAGAGGACTGGTGCACTCATATGAGTTTCAGTCATATGTATAGCAAGTTTGGTTGAAATGTCCCCATGCGTTTTCGAGTGATGGTGGAACATACACACATACACACACATACATACATACATACATACATACATACAATTTTATATATATAGATGTAATGGGATTTTTAAGAATGTTTAAGAATCTATTTGCCTGTAATGGCAAATAAATAGTATTTTAGTGGTAATAAAAAGTATTTTGTATTGATAAGGACCAATATAGGAAAGGTATGTTGTAAGGACCAGTGTATATCTAGTGTGATGATAAGAGTGTTTAGTAGGGATTTGTATGCTTGTGGTGAAGAATTTTTATTTTTCTTGTTCTGTTGTTGTAAAGTGTGTTTCTGTATTTAGGTATCTCTTCAATGAGGTAAGTGAGTCACTATATCATCAGAAAAAACATTATCCTCCAAAATTTGCCAGGGGTTCTTTGAGCAGTGAGCAGTTTGTGACTCTCAGGCCAGTTTTACTGACACCAATGATATGTGACAGCCTTACCACTAGCAATGTAAGAAACATTCTTCCAACTGACTACCACACTAATGTACTGTGAGCTGTGACTATAGTAATCATAGCAGGGATCCCCTAAATACCTGAAAGTTATTTCAAATGGTTCCCCCATGTTAAAAGGTTAAGAAACACTGGTGTAGAATGTGCGGACATGACCGAAACCTTTTATAAAGAGTACAGGTAAATAAAGTTCAGAAAGGTTGTATTGGAGCAAGATCAAAAACATGGGTCATGTCATCAAACTAGTATGAGAAAGGTTCAAAACTATCCAAATTTACAATTTAACTAACAAAACTATGTAATGAAGAGTAGTTAAGTTAACTTTTCCTGAATGGGTATGAATATTTGCCAACAATCCTGCTCTGTGTTGCCATTTGGGGGGAGAACAGCTTTATTATACAGAACAATTAGAAGCGTGCACGTATTAAAGGGGCGTACCCCGCTTCCCCTGCATGGTTAGCACCCCAAGTGACTCTTGTTGCTTATACCTAACAATGGCCTTAAAATGTACATGAAGTGTGCTGTTGTTACCAATCCCTGACATGTTCACTTTAACTGAATACACCCTTGTATATATCAGAGCTGAAAGGTTTGACTTAACATTTCATTTTAATGTGACAGCAATAGGCATTTTGCATTTCGTAAAAGTTCTATCTCTGACTTTTCTGTTTCAATTTCAAGCACATTCCAAAGAGTAGCATAAGGGTCTCTTCACTGATAAGTGATTCTCTAGTGCTTGGAATGATCTGATAAATGAAATTCAGTAGCAATGAGCAGAAAATAATAAAAACGAAACAGGAGATTGAAGGAAACACTGTATAAAATGTTAAGCGCATATATTAATTCACTGCCTATAATTCTACAGATATACATTTCTATGAAAAAAGTTTTACCAATGTCAATTTTCACTATTTTTTTCAAACAAAAAAGCATGTAGCAATTAAACATATCTAGGAAAGATTTTATTTATTCTTTTCATATACTTTATATACCAAGTATTATTTATGTAAACCCAACATCTGTTTTTCCAGTTTGTTTGGCATACAGATTTATGAAGGATATATTTTTTTTAACTTTTGCAAGTTTCTTACCCAAATATCCTGCTGGTAAGGGCAATACAAATACAAATATCCATGTTTTTTATATACTGCACCGATGGTAGTCAAAAAGCCAGAAACAGTTGTATACAATTTGAAATAAATGGCTTTATAATATTAGGATATACACTCGTCGTCCACTTTATTAGGTACTCTTGGCTAGTATTGGGTTTATCTCCCGTTTGCCCTAAGAACTACTATAATTTATAATGGCATAGATTCAACAAGTTGCTAGAAACATTCCTCAGGGATCTGATCCATACTGACATGGAAGCGCCATCAATTGCAGATTTGTTGGGTGCACGTCCATCTTGTGAATTGACTGTTCTGCCACACTCCATTAGGTGCTCTATTGAAGTGAGATCTGATGACAATGGAGGCGATTTGTGTCCAGTGAACTCATTGTCATGTTAACAAAACCACATAATGATCCAAGCTTTGCCACATGGTACGTTAAACACACTGGAAGTAGCCATTAGAAGACGGGTACACTGCGGTCATAAAGGGATGGACATAGTTAGCAACAGTACTATAGTAAGCTGTGGCACTTGTTCAACTAGTACTAATAAAATATACCCCACACCATTACACTACCACCAGTCTAAACCACTGATACAAGTCAGGATGGATCGCTGATTCCATGTTGCTGCCTCCAAATTCTATCTCCACCATCAGAATGTTGCAGCATCAAGACTCATCAGACCAGACAATGTTTTTCCAATTTTCTCTTATCCAGTTTTGGTGATCCCATGCAAATTGTAACCTCAGGTATCTGTAGTGAGTGGCACTTGATGGGGCCTCCTGCTGCTTCAAGGGTGGACATATTGTATGGTCAGAGATGCTCTTCTTCATACCTTGGTTGTAACCGGTGGTTATTTGAATTACTGTTGCCTTTTTATCAGCTCAAACCAGTCTGGCCATTTTCTTTTAAACTCTGGCATCAGCAAGGCAATCTTCTGATTCGGGTTTTCTGGATCACTCAGGTTTACCTATGATAGTCTATCTTCTCCAGATTTGGAGGGCTTTATTTATTCAGACCCAATGTTATTAGTTTGTGGATGGGACGGGGAAATAAACCAGGGAAGCAGATTTAACATATGCCTTAAGCCTGTGGTCCTCAACCTGTGGTCTGCGGCTCTGGCCCCCCAGCGGGGTTAGGAGAAGGACCACGTGCACCGGTCAGAGCCACGGACCATGTCTCCTGTATGCATTGCAGGCTCAGGGCAGTGGGCGGGTTGTGTCCCTGGACGGTGGGCAGGTTCCGGCATCATGATGTCAATATGGAGGAAGTTTCTTCCCCTTTGAGTGACACACAGCTTCCTGCGCATGCGCAGTCCTGAGTCTGTACATTTAGTGGTCTGTGAGCTCCAAAAGGTTGGGGACCACTGCTTTAAGCTACACTTTCAGTCACTGAAAAATATCTGTTGTAAATACAGAATGCAATGTTGAATACTCCTTGACCTTAAGCAGTAAATTAGAGGATTGGTGTCAATGAAATGTAATGTACACATTGCACTCTCCTCCCAGAGCATTGACACACTTTATATGGTCAGTGCTCCATTCCCTTTAAATCTCAACACTTTAACAGTGCTATTCCAAGTCTTCTATCTGTCTTTTTTAATATAATCCATAAAGTTCATTAATCATCTTCAAAGCTGGATCATTTCTAACATATTACCATGGAAAAATGTTTTAGTTGGGTTATTATGTAAAATTTATGAATATTTACTGCATAATGCATGTACTTCAGAATGCTTTGCAAACCTACGTGTTTATTAGTTTTTCTAACACACAACTTGAATTTTTGTATTCTCAACTGTTCCTATGACAATCTTTCATTGACTGCATACAAGGAGATGAAACAATGGTCCCTAATAGGGTTCAGCTGTATTTTCTGATGCTCACTTGCTTAAAGAGTTTCTGATGCAGAAAAATAAAATTCCTCAAAAAGCTGTCCCTGCGAAAATGCTGTATATACTTAAATATAAACTGAGATATTTTTCCCCTCAAAAAATTTTTTTATTTAATTTTGAATTAAGGTGGATACTCAGGTCACACCAATAGGTGGCACTGTGGTTTCAAGATGTTGGCACAGCTGATAGACGTATTAGTAAATAACGGCACCCAGCTGCAAAGCCCCACAACCCTTCCCTTTGACAGCACATCTCTTTAACTACAGGGCTTGGGGAAAGGATATAAATACCCTGCTTAGTCCCTCCTACCCCATCCAGGTGAAGGAGATCCCGTTTTCCAGTTGCATTTACCAAATAGAAATAATACATTTCTAATCTAAATCTAAGACAATTATGCCAAATTCCTTGTCGGATGGATGGATTTTAAATATTCTGTAGTAAATGTGTTTAAAAAGGCAAAAGTAATTTTGTGAAATGTTTTTTTTTAGAAAAACAAATTGTTTTAATAAGGGGATGTTAACTACAGGTTTGTATTTTGTTGTTTTAATTTGAGCTCTTTAACTATTAAAATGTAACACAAAAGAGAAAATGAAAAAAAATGGACAAAAATGGAAAATTTAATATTTTCTATTGTACATGTTTTGATGCAAAATAAGTGTGCAGCACATAGGCCAAGTGCCATGTGTATCCTGTGCCCTGTGTATATGCATGCTGTATATAAATAGAAAAAAATAATTTAATATAGGACGAATAACACAGCTGAGACCCACTTATTATTGTGTGTATTTCAAATTGAAAGCTGAAGTTTAATCTGCTTATATTTTGCCTTGCTTCTGTAATTCACCTTTTACCCTTATCAACATGCGAATGAAAATTTTCAATAAATCTTTTCAATTTTTATTTATTAGCTTATTATTTTTCCAATAATACCATCCCTGGGCCTCTGTGCTTTTTATGCAATGAAATCATATTTTGTTTGGTGGGAAGGGCTCTAGTTCTATCTGACTTGCAGCAGATTCTAATGCACCCAGTGACAAGGCATTTTAAGTACAGCACAGGAGCCTGTATAACTGACTGTAAAACTGTATAAGTGAATGTAAGGCTGGATTGTAACATTAAAACTGAATTCCAGGCTTACCTTTCAAGGCTTCACTACAAAGCTTTAAACTGAGCCTAGACCATACTAAGTTTTGGTTTCAAAGCATAGTATGATCTCTTTTGTGTTGAAATTTGGTATCTTCAGTTTACAGCCAGCACTGATTTGCAATGGAGGTAGCATCAGATAACTGTTTTATAGTTTTTAAGGACATTTAAGGTTGTGTATTTGATACACATTAGAAACATCGATATGCTTTTCTTTACTATAAGCTGAAAATGCACAAAAAGTTTTTTAAAAAAATGATTTGTTAGTATTTTTGGAATGCCGCAATCAAATCTGACAATTACATAATAAATGCACAAAAATGTTTAAAAATAATTTGAGTTACTTTTTTAATATTGTAATTGTATTTAACAATTACAATGTTAAACGGATTATACATCAATAGGCTGTCCAACTGTGCCATTTGCAGGCTGAAAGCTTATTTTGTCAATGAAACCTTCAGTTTGCATGGTATTGTTATGTTGCCTCTCATAGATAGATGGAAAGGTGGAAAGGGGTTAAGAAGGTATTGAATCCCTGTGTGCAGCTGTTTAATGAAAACACTGCAATGTTAAGTATAGTCTATTATCGTCCACAGGTTGATGTTTATAAATTCTGACTTTTCCTGCATAGAGAAGATCTCACCAGCTGCCACCTAAGTTCAGGAGATGTCATTAGATTATTCAGCCCACCCCTGTCTACTTCAGCATAAGAGATCATAATTATGTGAATTTACCTATTAAAATGCTTTAGCAATATAAATTCAGCGTTATTCAATGTAAATGGCATTTCCTTTCTTTAAAAGCAGTGAAAAATGTTATTTATATCCCATCGATTGGTGCTTTTAGTCACTACACGTCATAAGCCTCTGTCTGCCATGAGAAATGGATATTAATGGTAACGCCAAAGAGTCATTAATATCTGGTATGAAGGTATGCTAATGAACTATTAATATTGATAGACTAATGAGTTCTAATATTGATTTTTAACTTTACATCAGACTGAATAAGATATGATTTCACAGTAACATGTAGAAAGCAAGACTTCACACCCTCATTAGAAGAGATGTATCACCAGAGAAATTAATTTCCCTACCCAATACATCAATGTAGGAATATCTCCTGACAGTAGTTGTGGCTGCTGTACACATTTAATGGCCAAAGGTATGTGCAAAACCCTCAAAATCATTGAATTCAGGTATTCAGGTTGCTGGCGATGCTTCTGAATACAAAGTCAGCTTAATAAAAATTACTGTATATACTCAAGTATAAACCAATATTTTTCCCCGCCATTAAAAAAAGAATCCTGGTTTATACTCAGGTCACACCAGCGGATGGTGCTGTATTCTCTTGTAAAGTGTGTAACAACCTCTTGGTATGTGTTTACAAAATATTACATGAGGACACAGCACCATCTACTGGTGGCCAACAATAATAAAAAAAAAATTTAAGAGCAAGTGATCCATCATAATCAATTCAAAAGTACAAGATACTTTAACTAGGTATTTAAGTAGGGCTGCACTTTTTTAATACGATAGGCCAGAGCTCCAAGCATGCTTTTTGGCATCTCATGTATAACCAAATAAGCTAATTTTGCAGGAGACTGTGTAGGTTGTTTATATGAGGCTGTGCACATTATTCTGAGCTTATAAAAAAAACTGAAATTTTCATAATCAATATTCATATTTTAACAAATAAAAGTAAAGTTAATTTTTTATGCTCACTGAATAAAAGATACAAAAAATATGAATTGCCTTTAAAACAGATATAACATTGTAACCTGTAGGAACTCTGTCTCTTCTTGACCTTTGCATAGAAGTGCCAGGGGCATTGCCAGTGAACCAAATCAAGGAGACTGGTTTAATTCAATTAACAGAGACAGATTGAATTTAATTAACGCAATCCATTGGCAGCAGGAGACCATAAAGCTATCAGCAGATTCCCATGTATCATCAAATGAGAGTTTAGGCAAAAATGTTTAGTTTAGACTTACATGGAAATCCAGATGACTAAATAAAATAAGTTATCACCTGCTGTAGTCCTGTAGAGTCGAGTGATTAACGCTGTTATGCCATCAAACCCATAAGTTTTGGTGATTCTCAATCAGCAGGCGGTCGCCTAAAACGGCAAAACAATTATAAGAGGGGAATGTTGAGGAAAGATTATAATGACTTAGATAGAGATGTATGTATCACACAGACAGCTGAGCAAACAGCAGAGCAGATGGAAAAGTAAGCAAGGAAGCGACTAGTGTTTATTTACTGACAAATATAAAAATGACACAGTCAGGGAAAACCTGACATCCTGGCAAGGCAACATCATGGAGATAAATGCAAATTCTGCCAAAGACACAGAAATTATGTGTTCAGGCAGGATGGTTCTTCTATAGGAGGGTAAACCGGCTACACAAAACTGAACTCAGGATACAATAATGGTGATGGGTGCATAAATTTACTATGATTTACTGCAAAATGGTTTGAAGCACACTCACTGGACATGTGCAATAATAAAAAGAAACAAATTAAAACACATCAGGACAGATAGAAAATCGAATGTGTTTATTTTTGCAAATAGTTTTAGGTCTCTTTCACTCTTTGAAGTTGCAAACTATGCTGTGGTCCGCTTTCAAGCGCATAGCAATGCACCTATGTATTGCAAACTGCACCAAAGTTTAGCATGTTTGCGCTCATTGCCCTCAGATTCAAGATGAGGAAAATCAGTTGCACGGCTAGTTGTGACATATTACTCTCAGGAATTGCACCACAACCCCACTGCAAACGTGTGCAAATGGTTTCTAATCGCTCACAGACACCTCAATCTGTAAAAGGAAGTTACAGGCAGGAGCAATAAATAACACAACTGAATTACAGAGGTGACAAATAAAATAATAACTGCTGTGTTTATGCTATAGATAGACTGCATCATGTTATTTTTTTATTTTGCCTTTAATTACTATTAAAGGACATTTGGTTGCTCAAGCAGAGTGTATTATGAAGTATTATGAACAAATAAACAAGTGTTACATTGACTTTTTTCATCCTCTGTTGAAAGCACATTGTTGCATCTGAACCACCTTGCAGGGTCAATCACTAGTGATTTTGTAACTCCCAAATTAGGCAGAACAAAACATGCATGACTCCAAGGGCAGAATCCATGGGGTTAATTTAGTGTTTAGGTTGTTCTATCAAAAATTAACTATCATACTGTCAAGGATAAATAATAAAGTGAAACTGCTGACTTCAAGCATTCATCCTGCACAGGATTGACTATTTGACTATTTTGCAAAGGGTCTTCATTTTTCTGCATTCACTAGGTAAAATAAAATATCTGTTGGGGATTGATAATTCACATGCTAGGTGAACAGTCAAGGCTGGAGCGGATACACTTTCATCAGTGAAGCTGGGTGATCCAGCAACCTGGAATGGCTTTGGTCCAGGATTCAGCTACATGATGCTAGATTTTTGAGTTTAGTAAAAGTAAACTTCAGTGACTTATAACTGACACGCATCAACACGATTATTTTAGGAATTTGCCTGATTTATTTTTAGGTGTAGTGCTGGTTTAATACACTATTATCAGTTGTGAAGTTGTGCTATATACATCAAGAGTTACCAATACTCCTCTGTACTGTGTAAATTACACCATAAGGCATAAGGAATCTTTCCACACAATCCGAGCACCCTTTGCAAATATGTAAAGGTGGAATCACATGTAAATCAGACCAGAGCTTGTGAGAACTAATAAGTATTCTAATGGAGCTGAATATGCTGAATAGATTGTGATTTAGCTACGTTGTGCACATGGGTGAAGTTGTAAAAAAAGAAGAGGGGGCACAGTACTATCCATGACGTGTCCGCCCCACTACACCTCTGCCTATGTGTCACTCAAAGGGGAAGAAACTACCCCCAGAATGACATCATGATACCAGAACTTGCCCATTCTCCCTTTGCAGGTGTGAGCCGAGTGAGCGGGTTGTGTTTAGAGAAACATATGGGAGATATAGTCTGCGGCTCTGGCCAGTACGTCCCCCTCTGCCCAGCGGGGTCCTTTTCCTGACTCCGTGGCGGGGTGAGCGATCCGGCCAGAGCCACGGACCACTATACCACTATACAATTCTAAAATAAGTAAGATAAGTAAAATAAATAAGTGCTGTTTTATATTACTCTTATTATTTCTGGTTAATGTCCCAGGAAGGGAGCCCCTCTCCTAACAGAGACCCTGTCCTGGGTGGAGGCACTGCCAACTTTATTAGTATCCTCACTCTTCCACATAGCGAAGGCCCAGGATGCTCTCTGTTATCTACAGGTTAGCGCCATAGCCTGGTTTGTGCCCCATAACGGGGCTACACAGGGCTTCTCTTTTCCTATATTTACTATTTCCTTCCCACCCTTATGGTTTTCTTTTCTGATTTTTCCTTCTTCTTTCTATTTTTCCCTCCTTCCTCCGTCCTGTCCTTTCTTCTATCTCTTCCCTTCTCCCTTCTTGCTTCCTATCTACCTCTGTCCCTTCCCTCACTTATTTCCTTCCTTCTTTATCTTCTTCACTCATTGTTCTCTCAATCTGTATTTCTTCCCTCTTACTTACTTCCTTGCTCCCTTCTCTCTGCCTCTCCTGCTCCTTCCTTTCTTCTATATTTATTATCTTCTTATTTATACTTGTGTTTTTCTTTTCTCTTTCTCCTTCTTTCCTCTTCCCCATCCCCTCCATCTTCCCACTCTCTCTTACTTCTTTTCTTCCTCCTCTTCTGCCCTTATCTTTCCCTCCTTCTCCCTTCCTCCCTTGTATTCCTCCCCCCCATCCATAATAAAATATATATATATTCCTTGCATTGCAGTTTCACTGACATCAGGAACATGATATAGCGCTTTTCATCATTTGGCTTCTTTAGCTCCCAACCAGCTGCGGTTCTACAAATGACTGCTGCTTGCTGCGTGATCTTCTGGAAACTAAAGTTTTTACATTACACTTGCTGAGAATTAAATTAGTAAAACCAATTAAACATCCACAGGGATTAGTATTTTTATCATGCAACAGTAGTTTCTGTCGTTTGCAGCTTTTTATTTTTAGAATATCAATAACGTTTAATTAAAGTTTAACATCCTTACCTTTATCTCATGAACGTTCGTTGAGAAGAAGGGTTCTAGGATTCTTTTTAGGGGATGTTGTTAGTTTTTATGGCCCTTTTTTTTTTTGGGTCAACAGATCTAAATATGGATAACAAACTCCCTAGAACAAACTATATTTATTTATTTTGTACCTTTTTTTCACTGAAATAGGTAAAAAGGTGGGTTGGCATAGGGGCTCACTGTCCTTCCGCCCTGAAACATCAAATCATACAAATAGTAGCTAGCAGGAAAGATCGGTGATAGGTAAGCACACATTGTTCTAAATCACATTGTTCTAAATTGTAAATGTGATTATATTCAATCACTATCCATCAATTTATAATTTGAGGTCTCACAACTACAAGCTTCAACAAATAGACTAAATTGCATGATCATATTATGTTCTGTTATTAATGATTCCTGTATAGTGTGTGGCTTGCAATATCCTGCAGTGTGTTCTCTGCATAGCACTGCAGGAGGGAAGAATAGTGCTGTCATATGCTTCCAGGTCATGTGACAGGCACAGGACATTTTTTACTGTTACCCTTGGCTTGGAAACTTTAGCAATTGCAAAGTCATTATAGTCGACAAGATTTTGCTTGGCTCATTGAGCACTGGGCAACCAGGCTTTATAATCTGCACAGCTACTACTTATTCTGTCCATACACATAACATTTGTTTCTTTTTGCAGGTAAAATAATCTTGTACTTTAGTATTGTTTATAATGGGTCACTTGCACTTAAATGATCTTTTGTGCATTATTGTTGTCCACCAGTAGATAGCACTATCTATTCATGTAAAGTATGTAACAAACTCCAATATGTCTTAGACATGTTTATGTATAACTGAGATTATTTTTCTAATATCGCTAAATCCTTATTTATTCTCAAGTATGTAGGTGATTTTGTAAAAGTCTGTAGCCTGGCTACAGGATGACTTTAATCTCCTTAAAATGTAGCCCTCTTTAATCAAAGGGCACAGTCTACATTGCCACTAATAGGTGGCACCCTAAGCACTTTAATTTGGTGGCTTCTTAGAAATAGGTCTTGCCCTAACCACCTGAGAACTCTTATTTCTCTGAATACATAACTATTGACCTGAAAATCACAATTAGAGAAATACAATACCATAAGTACAGCTTTGAAAAATCGTAATCCGGATTTGTATTACCGCCTGGCCTCCCTGCCAGCAATCACAGCCATTAGTAAGCATCCACAGGTGACACCGACCATGACCTACCCATCAGCTTACAGAACCACTGCTAGTCTGATTATGGGCTGGTTACAGGTGTCAGGGCTGCACAATGACATCTTCGAGGTAAGTACAGGGAACTAAAAACATCAGACTGAAACCTAAATGATGTCACAATATTACAACACACATTAATGCATCTCTGTTTTAAATGCAAACATTATAAGTACATAAGTTAGACTAGGTATCTGCCTTTTGCAGTCCCTGTACAGCAGCGTCAGGGAGAATAAGCACAAGAAGCCAGACAGTTGTGCTGCAATGCAAAAAACATGCAAAAAGAAGAATAAAGCAGAGAGAATAGGCTTCACAGTTTACTTTCTTCTTTCACTTGCAAGGTGAGGGTAAGAAGAAGAGACATTAATGTATTACTGAAATAAAATATCAGATATCTTGCCCCACCAGGCAGCTTTGCTGTGTGGCAGAACTCAGTGCCCATGGTGGCAAACTGCAACATCTGACAGATCCTGCATGAACAATAAACTGCTTCTGTGCCAATGGTAAAGGCAAACTGAAACATGGGCAACAAAATATGCATACAACTGTGTGGCCCAATGCATTTGCTGCAGCTGTGTGCAGCCATGTGCAAAAAAAAAAAAAAAGGTCCCAACTGCTATTTACCTAAATAAGAGAAGTAGGGACCACCGCTGAACCCACGGTTGCTTGTCTGAAATTAGCCTCAAAATAAATCTTAAAACTGGATAAGCAAGGTAAATAGTGTATTCATCTATTTGCTTGAAGTTTAGCTTTAATGGCATTTATATATATTAATTGCATTTTAAATCTTCTGTTCGCAGACCCCGACTTTCTAAAATGACTTTTCTTCTGGTAGTGTGAATTATCTCTGGTAGGCAAATGCAAAGATTGATATGGTGTGTGAGTGCAGCCCTGGTACATTGCATAGGCAGTTCTGTTGTCTCCAGTTGGTACATAACCTTGCTAGAATTGACAATTACTGAGATTCATTACTAATTGCTTTTGCTTCATCTGGAACATCACAGAATGTTCCAGCCTTCCTGCTCCGCACAATGCTCAGACCTGGGATGTGCTGATGTGTCAGTTTTTGCCCTGTCCCATAGAATACAAATTCAAGGTCCAATAATGCTCAATGAACAGCCTGAATATTATATAAATAAAGAAAAATGATCGAACGTCCGATTATCTGGACGCTTTATACTATTCCTGCATGTCTCATTTTACCCATAAGGCCATTCTGTTGAATTCCATGTGCTAACAGTTATCAGCAGGGGAGAAATGTGTCATTAACATAATTAGCAGTCCTGTAGGCACCACCTGGCTGGGACGCAACATGGGAAGACGTACTGTCACGATTCCATAACTGCCTTGACCCATTTCCAGGTTATGAAATGAAACCTGCAAGATAAATCTGGAAAATCAGAACTGTTTTATAAGTGCAAGATGAATTATTGATGCCGTGTTCTCATTTTCAAATGGCAGCTCCTGCCAAATAGCAAAATATTCACTAGAAAAAAAATGGCATTCCGTTCATATGGCTACCTTGCCCAGGACTAGAGTTATATAGCCAACTATATTCTAAAACTGATACGGTGAATACAGAAAAATATGGCTAAGTTGGGCACACATGGACAATTGATAACTATGCAAAAGTTATGTGGTAATTAGAATCAATGCCAAGGGGTGCGGGTAAATACCCTGAAGTTTAATATTTAAAGAGGAACTAACCTAGCAAAGATTACAAGCGGGTTGTTTATTTCAGAAGGGACAGGTGGTGTTCCTGCAATATAACAAACTTATCTGCTTGATTGCAATTTTTTCTGCATGCATGGTTTAGTGTATAGGTTTGGGTCTGGGATACTTTTAGCTGCAGGTAATAAATGAACAGTAGGCACACATGGGAGTTAAATAAATACAACTTGGCCAATCACGATGGCTAAAGATCCACTCTGAAAAAGATGTTGGTGCCCATGATAGAGCAAGGACAGGTAAATGTAATTAAAAAAATTGTGATAGGTAAGTTTATTTTATTGCAGAAGGGACATCACCTGTCCGTCACCTCCCCTTGTTCCATGGCAGGTACCAACATCTTCTTAAGGTCCTTTTCCGGTGCTGGCTCTTCAGCCAGGCCAGAATACTGTAACTCATACCCATACCCATACACATATGGGAATTTACACAATCAACTCCGGCAATCAAGGTAGTGGTAATGCTGAGTTACCCAAGAACACATTGAAGAAAAGATTGCAAACAGGCAGGTAAGTTTATTTTATTGCAGAAAGAATATCATCTGTCCCTTATGCAATAATGCCCCTGCCTACTCACAATTTTATTTCAGTTTAGATCCAATTTATTAATGTCCTCAGAAATAAATCCATCAACCATATCATCCTGCAATAATAATCCGCATCAATCAATTGGTGCAGAGCTGTGAATACACACCATTCACGATAACCTGACATCTGCTGATATTTGCCATTACTGCTGCTAAACAACATATCATTGGTATCGCAGTTATAGTGCTGGGAATATCAGGTAATTTCATAAACAAATGTGATCATGTTAGGGCACACAATGGAAGTTTTTTCTGTATGACATAATAAGTGAATTTTATACTAGTTTAGATGTCACACAAGGGCCTTTTTAAGAATTGTTCTCAGTAACTGCACATATTAAAAGAAAAAAAGAAGAAACAACACAAAAACAACTCATAATTTAGTTTATTTAAACATGCAGCAGCACAATTCCAAAGAGAGAATTGGTACAAATTACACAGACTTTATTCTACATGATCAAACAGGGCTTAATTTTTCACTTGAAAATGCAGAGGAGCTGAGTACAAAAGCCTGGCATCTGGAAAGTGGCATCCACAATGTAGTTGTCAGCAGGTAGCAAATTTCTTTTAAGCTCGTTTAAATTATGTAGCATACATAAGACAACAGGATTGTGCTGAAGCCTTTGATAAAATTTGATGAGATATTTAAATGTGGTTATAAAGAAGGGTTGAAAGAAGAAGAAAGGAAATGAAAAAAAAAACCTGTCCGAGTGTGTGTTTTTGGTTTTCCAATTTCATTAAGTACATAAGTGTTCTTTCAGCACGTATGATTTACTCGCTCATATTAGATTTTGGAGGATGGCAGACGAAGTGAAATTCTGTTCCTGTATCTGCCAATAATAATGTTATCAGTTGAGGGCACTCAGGTAAGATACCTAAAAAAGGAGTTTATTTATGAATTGTTAAAAGAACGACAAATTTCACAGTTTGAATGCACTAAAAGAAATTGGCAAAGAAATAGGCAAAAGATAAGGTTTATTGAGTCAATATATATATGTGCATGTGGTGTGTGTACATGTGTACATCTCATATTTGTTAATTGAAATGAGGGTCCAAAATGCGCAACCAAATCTTGGCAAGTCCCTTGTCCCTGAGGGTTGGTGAGTGATTTAAATTAGAATGTACCAGAATAAGGAAAAGATATCTTCAAACTCTGAATATTAAAGCTGAATTCTAGGTCATGCATGAACTTCAATTTGATCTGATTTGAGCCTCTTCTGGTTCATGTATAGCAGAGCTGGGGAGTAAAAAGGAAGAAGCAGCAGAAAGATGTTAGGAGACAATTATCTGGCCAGCGATCCCGTGCTGTAGACCAATCAGGTCAGCGCACCCTGTATATTCTTTTTGCTCTCGCTTGCTGTAGCTTTCAGTCCTCAACTCTGCAGCCTGCGGCATCCCCAGTTTCCCTTTGGCTGTGAATGGTCTCCTGACATCCCCTGCTCTGAGATTGTGTGCAGCTGAAGGGGATTTGGAGTTGTGCTGAGACTAATGAGCAGAATAGTTCCTGATCTCAATCTAATGCTGCCATTGCCTGCTGGGTCCTTATAGCCTTTTTGTTCTTAGCTACCAATGCCTGTTGTAGCATTTAGCTGGGCTGATCCGTTGCTGGTGTGTGTTTTGCTTGATTTACTGTTGCTGACTTTGCCTGTCCCTGACCTGTCGATTGTACACTGCCTTGACCGACCTTTTGCCTGTGACCCTGACTGCTTGTTCTACTCCCTAGATACCTCCCTTAGTGGAGTGATTGCCTGTGTATGACTTTGGCAACTGTGGGCTCCTGGTCCTCTGCCAGCCCTTTCCGAGACCCCATCCCTAGCACATTAAGTCCTGGGGTGGGAGACGCAATCAGTTCATCTCTTAAAAAGGGAGAATGCTGATTGGAAGGAAAAGCAGAGTGGCAGCGAGATTGTCTTCCCCCCTTCGGCACCTTGGGAGCTTGGGGAAGTAGAACCAGGCTGTAGTCAATCACAACCAAAAATATCACCACTTAAATTGTCACTAAGGTCAAACAAGGAAAATATACATTCCTCCTTCCTGTTGTGTTGTGCAATACTAAAAACAATAATTAAAGAGATACCATCATAAAAATACAGGTATACCAAAATTAAACAAAAATGTTTACTAAAGCTACGTACACACTTCCAATTATTATCGTCGGAAACGAACGACGAACGATCCTGCACGATATATACGAACGATCGTATGATCGTTTAAGCAATAGAGGAACTATGTGCACGACAGGAAAGTGAACGGACGTTCGTTCATCACGCATGCTCTGAACATGGACGATCAACGAACGACCGTACACACGAACGATGTTCAACGATCATCGTCCAATCCGATCCGCCGGTCCGGTCGTTCGTTTCCAACGAGTTTCCTCGTTCGTCGGCGTCGTTGGGTACTTTTTTACGAACGATTTTTTGCCCAATCGATCGTTCGTCGTTCGATTGGAACGATAAAAATTGGAAGTGTGTACGCACCTTAAGTCATACTTCTTAACTGAAAGTCCTTGAAAGATATGAAGTTCTGCAGTTAAAAGAAGTACTGAAGAATAATGGGGACACCATCATTAACAAACTTAGTTGATAAGCACAAATCAGAAAGTTGGACTCTGGTAGAAATTAAACTCATAAAAAGCAAGCTCCACCGCCCCTCAATACATCAAGAGGGTAACCTTAGTATCCCATGAAGACCAGCAGCTGCTAACAAATCCTGATGGATGTTTTTAATGTAAAAACAAATGCTGAGATTCCTTTTAAAAGGTGCTTCCACAAAAGAGAGAAAAAAGAAAAACTGCACAATTCATACTTTGTTCAGAATATCTATATGTGTAGCCAACCTATTATGCTGCAGACAAGAAGGCAAGAAAACAACAGCTCTGATATGCTGCCCTCTAGTGTTCAGAAAAGAATGGTTAGAGGTCTCTACAGACCAGGTGCCTAAACCAATACCAAAAATAATTTGTGGTGCTCCTTTTTCTCAGCGTGAGGATTGTGACCATATCTACTTTAATAACAACCTGCAAAACTGGCACTCACCATGGTAAGGTAGATTCTCCTAGAACTTCACTTTGCAGGCACACAGGTGTAAGCTGTAGCCTTTGGCTCTCAATTCTTGGCTCAAGCTACTTATAGGGTTTCCTATTTCCCAGCCAATCACAGAGCACTAGAGATGAATGTGCACAAGTCTCCCCATTCAAGTCTAGTGCTGAATGGCTGAGAAACGTAAAACCTCAGCCAATCGCAGAGCACTAGGGGTGAATGGAGAGCCTTGTCCTCATGTAACCCCTAGTGCCCTGCAATCCCTCACTGTCAGGAGGATTTCCAGGGCTGTGCTCATGTCATGATTGCTGCCAAGGGAATCATCCTGTCATTGGGATAACCTGTAAAAAAAAAAAAGTTTAGTTCCACAAACACACATATTTAACAAAATACTTTAACATTAAAGCCTATTTAAAGCACATATTTTAACGCTTTCAGGGAATGAGTAAGGGGTTTTATGTACCCCTGTACTCATTCCCCAGGGTGGGGTGGTGGGGATCTGGGTCTCCTTATTAAAGGGGGCTTCCAGATTCCAAAGACCTGCTAAAAACGTTTTTAAAAGCCCCCATTGTTTTAAGTGGATGCTTTCATAAAATGCTTAAAAATGCTTGTAAAAGCCACCATTGAGTTCAGTGTGAGCGTTTCAAGCATGTTCCTGCGTTTATCCAGCGTTTTAATTTTTTAAACGTTGCAAGCAACGTTTAAGATAACGCTCAGAAACGTGCCTGAAGGAAATGTCCTGGTGTAGATTAGCCCATGGGAATGCATGGGGACTTCAAACATGGGCTTTAAAAGCCTCAGGTTAAACGCTGGGGAAACAGTCCGTGTAGACTAAGCCTGAAATCTTCAAATGCTTAAATGACATTCAGCTCTCCATCCCACATCCTAGGATCTAAAAATAAGAATTTCTTCAACTAGGTGTCCATGTACTGAAGCATTCATGTGTACTTTATACCTGCTATAGCTGCTATTAATAGCCAAAATCACTGTAAATGTGCTGCAAAGTGATTTCTACCATTTGGCATTGATCAGCTGACAGCCTTGTTGCAATAACCAAGGGCTGAAGAATGATCTGCTACTATGATAGATTTTACTATGTTATGTGCTAAACATATTTTAACCATTAGACAGAATAATTTTAAAAAATATTCAGTTATCCAGGGTTTGGTGTTCACTTTGCTATTGACTTGTGTTGTGTCATTATAAAGATGTAATCAGTAAAAAGTTTTTATTGTCCAACAAAAACATCAGAGAAAGGCTACTGTTTGGTAATTACCATATAAGCACAGACCAGGCCTTTTTGAATAATGTGTCATCTACTAAAAAATAAAATATAAAGTTGCCTGGCCACGTTACTAGTAGATAAATTTGTGAAAACCAAAGACAAAATTTCAGGAGAACCTCATACACCATACCCCATCTTGTTAAGACTAGTAGTGGTAAGGAACAGCCTGGACCCGGTGAATTGGGAAAATAGTATAAAGGAAAGGTAGCATGACTGGATGTGCTGGGGAAGGTTAAGGGTTGATAGGAAAAGTCAGGAAGGGATCATTAGGTGAGGGAATGTTTGGAAGGTAGATAGGGGAGTAGCAGAGGTAGTGTTAAATAGCAAGTAGAGGGGGAGCAAAAAACATTCCATAAGTAGGCATTGAGAATTTTCCCACCTTTCCTGCCCAGTTGGGGAATTTTTAAATAAAAAAGAGGTTGGGGTCCTTGTGGTCAGAAATGGTAGGGAATATTGCAGTGGTTGGAGGACCTACCTTAGGTCACCTAAAATGGTTTGTTTGAGTTTGGTGGCAGAGTTTTAAAGGCTGCCCAGAATGGTCTCTTTCCCGGGGTAGTGCAGCTGAGAACAGTATGATCTCTCCAAGGGGGTGGACCTAGGCAGTGTTTGGCAAAGGTTATACCTCAAGAACTTGAAACCAGCGGTGGCATCTCAGGAATGTTTTCAAATGGGGGTGTGTAAATAATTGGCCAAATTGTCTATATTTATGTAAAAGTAATAATTAAAACATTGTTAGCTTTTACCATCATTAAAGTTTTTTTATTAAACGCCCATCAAGGCTAATTTTTTTCCAAAACAATTGGATGTGAGGGTTTTATTATAATGTAAAATGGGAGGAGGTGTTGTATGGAGCCAAGTCATGCCATTTTTTGGGGTGGATTTGAAGCTGTAGGTCATGGGCGGCCTAAATTCATCAAGTAATCCATGAATTGTACACCAAAGTCTTCTTGATGAGAATGTAAGGCTATCCTCATGAAAGTTGAAGTTAAAATTGATCTTTGAAAGCAACAAAAAACACTACCAAATCCACCAAAGAATGGCAGAAACAAAGTCAGTGGTTGACTGTAAAGCTCTGATTTTAAATTTAGAAGGGTCGGTTTTATGTAAGAAAACACAGCTATCTTGCAAAAAAAAAAGAAGTTTGCGTAAAGGAGCCAATAAACATTTCACCAAGCTAATGTCAGAAAGGGATCTGAAAGTCCTTCAAAGCAAGGCAACACCAAAGTCAAAGGGCGTATTTACTTTTTCCACAATATCTCATTACATCCATTGATATTTTTGATTAGTAAATAATTAAAAGTGAAAAGTTACTTTGTGCTTATAATCAAGTAAATCCCATTTATCTTGGGAGACTGGTTAAATAAAAATCTAATGTGTCTGTTATAAATGCATAAATATATGGAAAAAGTCAACAATTTTGTACTTTTTTACATATATGATGCCATCTGTCAATAGCATTACCCCCCCCCCCCCCCCCCAAAGGACAAAGACATAAAAAACCCTAAAAATAAATTCTTCTATATGAGATCGTTGTTATCAAAATTCTGACACAAAATATTCTCCACTCACCAAAGGTTTAAAAATATCTTCTAATCCTACTGTAAGATGTAAGTTTAACACAAAGACCAGGGAAAAGAAAAGAGCAGTCTCACGGAAAAACGCTTGATATATTGTCGACATAATCTTAACATTAGCATAATTGAAGAGACCAGTATTGTCCGTGCATATGTGCAAATGGTGCAGCAGCTGCTAGATGGAACTTGCTGTTTGATCATCTCCAAGGCAGATCTAACAGACAAAATCTGAAAAAAAAATCCACACTGTAATAGCAGTCATTGTGTGTGCTCACTAATGAATATTTCTTCAGGCCCACTCAGTCACGGCAAAAGACTTTAATCACAAATATTGTTATTATTTGAAAACACAAACAGCCATAAATGTTCTTTATGACTCTTGTTTCTGAAAGCAACAGCTTGGAAGTCACTGGTGTGGTGGAAATGATATTTTTTATGTTGATGTTTAATCATTTTCTTTATCCATTCTTGACTAGGGTAAAATGTGTTTTGCAAAATACTTTGTAAGGCATCTTCAAATAAGCAGGTGTACAGTTCAAGCTCATAAATAGGCAATGCCTAAAATAAAACATCAACCCATACTCTTGTCGTACACCTCTAGTGTTCTGTTATAGTTGCTTAGACTAAAGATGAAGACAAGAATAAAGAATCAGACCGTGATGGGCTATGGAGGAAGAAGCAGAAAAGCGAGGCAAAAACTTGTTTTCAGAAGATAAAACATTTAGATCAAGTTTTGATTTAAAGGACCATTTGCCAGTTCACAGTAAAACATCGTGAAAGCTGATCCATCACAGATTAAGGATTTAGTCTCTGTAAAATCACTGCCAAAATAAAGAAGCAATGTACACTGCCTGTCCATAAAAGTCCCCCAATCTAATATTCATACACCTTTAGCTTTGATTATGGCATACAATCACAACAGTATTGTTTTGATAAGATTATACAATGTAACAACCAGGGGTGTAGTGGGGCGGGCATGGGTGGAAACGCCGTGCCCTCACTTTTCTTGAGAATGGGCATGTGTGCCCACTCTTATTTTGCAAAGGATTCTTTGGTGGTCCAGGGCTCTGGTTGGTTCGCCCCTCCCCCCGTGGAGTCAGGAGAAGAACCCCGCTGGGGGGGGGGGTCCTTCCCCTTTGAGTGACATATAAGAAGGGCTGTAGTGGGGCGGGCATGTACTGTGCCCCCTCTTCTTTTTTTTACGATTACACCCCTGGTCACAACATTAATTTCAGCCCAGAGTTGCATTAGTTTTTTGTCAGGATCTATTGATGATGGGAAAGTTGAAATGCTGTGTAAAGTCTTCTCCAGCACATCTCATGGATTTTCGATTGGGTTAAGGTCTGGACCCTGTGGTGGCCAATCCATATGTGAAAATCATCCCTGAACCACTCTTTCACAATTTGAGCCTGATTATTCCTGGCATTATCTTTGTGGTATATGCCTGTGCCACCATGGAGTTATTGGAAAAACCTTGGACATTCAATATCTTCAGGTACTCATTTTTTGGGCACATGTAGATGATAAACCCTGAGATGACCAACTGATGCAATTCCAGATCATAAATTTTATTTACACTGTATTTTATTACGATAGCACTTAATTAGCTATAAAATTAGCTTCTTTATTACATTAGTGATGTCAGCCTCATTGACTGTAACGCACGATTCTCTTTGGATCTCTTGGGGCAACCGCAGAACACCTGACCTTTACCTGGTTGCTTGAAATAACCCTGTTTATCAGTAAATATTACAGTACAGTTTTTTTACATTCTCCTATTTAGAGTAAAATATACCATTTGGTATGACATTGGTACAGCTACTACACTGGGTATCACTCAACCTCAGTGGCTCAGGGGTGGCACAGAATACGTTTCCTAAAACACAGACTCCATTCTTGTGGTCTCCCTGCTCTAACAGGCTATGCTGGATGGTTTCCTAGAGATCAGAATTCTAGTGGAATGTCACACTTACCTCTTCCTCACTAAAGTGCAGACGCCTCACCCCTGCTCAAGAGCCCTGGGCGCGCCTCCTCTTCCATATTTAAACAGTATTGCCCCTCCTGCTAGCCAGTCAGGAAATACCTTTTGGCTATTTATCTAGCTCAGACACAGCACTTAGTTTTCGTGCAACGTGTGTCCACTAGTGCGAAGCCCCCTAACTCTGCTGAGCATTTCAGCAGTCTGTTATATCCTTGTCTGTATTGTTCCAGTGCTCCTCTGTGTCTGCCATGATGCCTGTGTCTCCCGTGTCACCTGTGCCTCCTGTCGCTTCCTGTGTCTTCTGTGTTCCCTGTGTCTGCAGTGGCCCTTGTGTCACCAGTATCTATTTCCTGGATTTCTGGTTCTTGAGCCCTTGCTTGTTCGAGACCTCTTTTGCTTGCTGCCCACCTCTACCCTGACCTTCCTTGAATATTCTCCCGCCTAGTGATTTGGTACCATGTATCATTTAGCCCACCCTGGTGTGCCCAAGGACTGCAAGCTGGCAATACCCAGCATCACAACATCCTCACCACTAGAGGCTCTGGAGAAGATCTGTTTGCTGCTTATTTTCTGCACCTTGGCCCTTCTCAGGGCTCACACTACTTCTGTGCAAGCTGTAGCACCCCCTAGAGCAGAGGTGGCGAATTTGGCCCCCCAAAGGAATATTATTGGCCCTCAAAGGAATCCTAAATATGAATTGCAGCTGGCCCACAGCTGTATTGAAATAGCGCAGCTACTACAATTCCTGCAATCACTCGTGTCTATAGAACAGCGGTCTCTCTGCCTATGCTTAGCCCCGTATTGGACTGTTTTATAGACGCACAGAATTGTACTAGTGGTGCTATTTCAGTGAAGATGGAGTTCCAGCCACTCATAACATTAGGCCCCGCATTGGACTGTTTTATTGACGCAGGCAATTGTAGTAGCTGTGCTATTTCTCTAATATAGACTTGTTCCAGATTGAATGTGAAGCAAAACCTCTTTGTTTCCATATGAAAAGGTTTTATATCTAATGAGAAGGAAAAACATCCTCAATTTTTTCAATAAACTTCAAGTTTGGCCCGCGACTTTGTCTACCTTTTTGATTTTGGCCCTCTGTGTGTTTGAGTTTGACACCCCTGCCCTAGAGCCTCCATCTCCCAAAGCTTGACATAGTATATTATTGTGAATGTTCCAAGGCAGAATAGCTGAGAAGGTTCATGGGTGGACCTCTCACTCAGCCACCTCTCTTGTGGATGACACATGTGGTTTTCTTTCAAGCCTGATTTTAATGACTTTCAGATATTAGGGCCAAGCAAAAACGAACACCTCATAGCACCCTACAGCCTATGCCCAGGAGAGACTGAATCACATGACAGTGAGTGTTCCAAAATTCTAGTACCTCCCTAGTGAACTCCGAGTACAGACTCAAAGTGATTGGCTGGATTCTTGAATATTTTTACAGAATTTTTAAACAGTTGTCAACAGCTTTTGAGATTGCAGCTCATTGCTTTCCACAGATCACAAAGTGTACAAGAATTTAGTAAAATTAATAAATCTCTACAATTTAACCAAACTAAAACCAGAAGTAATATCTGCCTTTTTGGAGGGTTATTTAAATGTTTACCAGATAGATGCAATCTTTCTGCATTGTTAATTTACTGCTGTAAGGCTGTAATATCAACTTCTTTGGGTGCTAACAGTACAAACTGACCCCTATGACTATGTCCTCCTACCTGATAGAGAGGTAAGAATTCTTGTCTTGTCTTTTGGTGCAAAAGTCAGGACCACAGGGAAGTCCAGACTTCCCGCTTGCAGGACAAGTGGGTATTCTATGACTATTCTTGCAGGAGCCAGTAGTACAGGTAATTCTGGTCTAGTATTCTTTGTCTTCCATTGTAGTAGCCAGCCATCTGCTGGACAGGTAAGCAGTCTTTGTCTTCCATTGTAGTAGCCAGTACTAGAAGGAAGCTCAGACTGGCCATCTGCTAGACAGGTAAGCAGTCTTTGTCTTCTAATACAGGTGCCAGTATCTTAGGGAAGACCAAGCTCGCTGGTTTCTGGACCTGCTTGTATAAGAGAAGGTCAGTGTCACTTTATACTGGAAACTAAACAACAGGAAATCTGTTTTGTGCATTTGTAATCAACTGCCGCAGCTTTATCCAGTTAGGAACTGAGCAACTGACAGTTTTTCATTTTAATTGCAATATCTTCCTTACATAGCTCTTTAAAATTTATATACTAATTTTCAGAGGTTTCATCAGAAATTGATTTAAATACGTTTGTGTTAATATTTCTTATATTTCTCCCCTGTTGATTGAAAAGTAGACATGGCTTATCGATGTAATTGTAAGTTGCTGTGTTTGATGTTGTCAGCTTGTAAGATGTGACAGAACAGGGGATGAACAAATTAATTTGTCTGAACATTGCTGTTCTGGGTTTTAATTTAATTCAGGAGCAGAAAGTGACACAACCTTAATTTACTTTTAGTTAAAGGGGAAAGTTTTAAATCTGAACGACAGATATAAAAGACACTAAATAATGTAGTTCTGTATTCACGACACCATCTTTAAAGGCATACTTTTTAAGAAAAAGCACCTGGATTTGACCTGACATCAGTCACTTGCAGTCCCTGTACAGCAGATTTCAGACAGAAGGAGAAGCGGCAAAGGAAGTGTACATGATAAACTCTTTAGTCACTGCTTTCTTTACTGTGCAGTCACCGGCTAACGGTAGGTCCAAGAGCCTGGATTTATACATAGTGGATTGATAAAGCAGGCCATTATTCAACCTGGCAGACTAATGGCATCTAGTGGTGAAAAGAATGTACTACTAGGGATAAGCTACAGACTGAAGATGAGTATTGCAGCAAAAGCAGCTTTTCATTGTGTCTTTCAATTGACTATTTGATTGTTTTTATTGTTTATTCAGAATTCCACTTTACCTGTAATTTAGCTATTTGAGGCAAAAAAGGTAAGAAAGATGTAAAAAGTATTAATATTACATGGGTGTAATCATGGGTGTAACAACAGGATCGTCGTCTTCTGTATTATAAAAAACTTGTGTATTTTATCAAAAATCTTCATAGAAAGTTACAGCAGCAATTTAACAAGCATAAATAAGTGTAAATATGTTTATGTGTGTGTGTGAGGCGATTCCCAATGGATGTGACCTGTTACAATATGGTTACAATATGATAAACACAAGTCCATAAATTCAAATATGGTCATACATGCGGAAAAAGACAACAAGACCACTAATAACACAACTCATGAATAGTTGCTCAAGCCATGTGGGCAGTAGTCTCACACTGCAAAATAGCATCAACTCTGTCAGGTATGATAGATAAATGACATATGTTCTGCACTTGCTGAGTCACGTACATGAATATGACATCATATAAAATTATAGTTTTGATTTAACAAAAAATAAACACAAAAAATCTGGAGCCTCCGAAAAGAGCCGGTAAGATTGCACAAACTGCAGAATAATTCAGAGAAGTAAGACTCTCGGTGTTACCCAGCTGAGATGGAACAGTCTGTCCCAATAAACATTACATATACTGCCAGCAAATATCTCTGAGATGTCTATTAGATTGTCATGTATGCAATACAAGCTTGAACAAGTTAGGACACTTTTTTTAAATTCTTTTTTATTCTTTTTTAATAGTAGTGTATTCTGCTAATAGTACTGTATTACAATGCATATGAGATATAATATGAGATCCTTGTGTACTCTGCATGTATAGAGAAGTGTTTCCCAACCTTTTTTTTTAAAACAATAATCTTTGTTAGAAAAATATAGGGGATCTGGGGTACAGAAATCAAGAGAAGGGAATAACAAAAAATATAAACAGCAGGTAATAAGCATTCGCACGACATATTGACAAGGAGTGGAGGTTACATTGACATAATGAATCAGCAGTAACCAACAGCAAGTATCATTAGGAAACGGCAAAGAGCTTGACTATTTGTGGCAATATTAGGAGTAAGAGACATCTTAGGGTGGGGATAGGATGGATTTCCGGTGTGGCATATTGAAGACATAGGAAGTTGGGGGTGTGGGGAGGGGGTCAGGTGAAATCCATAGGTTGATGAGTGTGTCATAATAGAGGGGAGGAGGAGAGGAAGTAATTGGGAAGTGAAAAACAGGAGTATGAGGGGATAGGTGGATATCTGTGCCCCAAAACCGCTAAGTGTCTGTAACACAAAAACCTCCCTGGATCTGGCATCACATCCAGAAAGCCATGGAGCATTTTCCAACCTTTTTAACATGGGGACCCTTTAATCTATGTATCCCTTTAAGCTATATCCACAGTGCACTGTACATTAATGTGGTGATCGGTAGGAAGAATGTCACCTACATGAAAAAAAGATCATTGGTGTCAGTTAATCTGACCTGAGACTCTAACAAACTGCTCATTGCTTAAGGAACTCCTAACAACCTCTGGAGGAATCCTGGTTGAGAAACACTGGCATTATTACAGAAAATCGAAGTATTAAAGTGCAGTTAAATTCCCACATCTTTTTCACAATCTTTGAGTTCTGGCAGAGAGGGTTGTAAAAAAAACATTTTTCCACTTTTCCATAACACAGCAGAGATGTAGTGGAGTTGAAAGATAAGAACTAAGCAGGACCAATATGACTCCCTTGGATAACACTGAAGAAAACAAAGGAGAGGACCGGATTACTGGCAGGAGCAAAAGGTATTTTTTTATGTATGAAGCTGATTTTAAAACACCTTCAATGGTATTTTAACCAATCAAAAGAGGACAAATAAGAAAAGTCCGTTATTAGGGTTTCAATACACATTAAAACACACATTTACAGCAGAAACACGTATCGTATCTCATAGATGAGTAATTGGCATGAGTAATTGTATTGATGAAGAAGATGGAGGAAAGCAGGAGAACAACAGGTGTGTTGGATTATTATGGCATCTAAATAGTCAGGAATATCCCTGCTGATACAAATCAAATGGGAGTTTATATTTGAATTAGCAATGTAAGTGGCATTCTTTCTCATGTAGAAAAAAGAGAAGTGTGAGGGATTGAACACCATTTATCTTGAACCATGTGGTAACATCTACGTACAGTGATTGCAGGGAATTCCTTGAACAAGGGAAGGAATTGTCAAGCTGTCAAAGAAAGTGTAATCTGATGGTTCTACTGGCAAGGTCAAAGGGTATTTTCCAGATGTTCCAGGGGGTTATTAAAGCATAGAGTCCAATCTTACTGCTATGGGCAGACTGGATCACATAAGATGTTTCCTTTTAAAGTTTTACCCTAGCTCTATTTTAATGAGCTTTGGGCTACTATAACTAGATGGCTGAATTTCTTCCAGTATTCTCAAAAGAGTTAGGCTTTCTCCATGATATATTTGCACTAACACAGCCTTTCTTAAACTTTTTACCATGGGTGAACCCTTGAAATAACTTTCCGGTCTTGGGGAACTCCTGCAATAATTACTATATCCACAGCTCACAGTACAATAAAGTGGTGGTCACTGGGAAGAATACCTCTTACATTGCTGGCCATTGAGAAGAACTTCACCCTTACAGATAGCCAAAAAGAACATTGGTGTCAATTTACCTCCCTAGCAGTATGAATATTAAGTATTTTTAATTGTGATAGCGGTACATCTAAAATACAGGTTGGCATTCAAAAATCCAGCCTTCAATAATCCGGATCCCTCAGTTTTCCGGCATGGATTTTGGAGCGCATTTTCAAATTTACACTGTTTTCTGGAGAGAAAACAAGCCGTTTATGTTTTGATGGTGCTGTACTCCAGAATCAGCTTTTAGGTCTTGCTTTTCATCCACAAATTGAAGCTGTTCTTATTGCTGAGGATGCTATTACTGTCAGTCATAAAAATGATTATCCTGACAGCCCATCTGCTATTTAGGTTCTTTTCAAAGATACAGTAATGAAATGAATAATACAATTCTGAGGCACTATTTTTTTAGTTGAACTGAAATTCTGTAAAACTGTTTTATTTAGTTAGTGAACATTAAAATTGAATTTGCTTTTCTTTTAGTGTCATTTCATTTAGTGTTATTTCATTTTAATATATACAGCATATATAACCCTCAAAAATCCAGAATTTTCGAAAATCTGGCACACCCAAGGTGAGGTTGCCGGATTTTTGAATGTCATCCTGTACTTAGTATTTTAAATTTCCTGCCAGGTCCCGCCCCCCAGCCACATGGTCCCGCCTTCCAGCCACATACATCACCAGGTGGAAGAAGAAGCCGAGCATCGCTGAAGGAAGCCACGGGCATCGCTGGAGGATGCCGCTGGAACGTGGGAACCAGGTAAGACTTTTTTTCTCCCTGGCAATTCCACACCGAGTGTGGCTTGGGGTTACCGCTTTTGTTATGGAAAATTCAACCCGAGCCACACTCGGTAATACCACCAGGGAGGTTAAAATGAGAGGCAGAAGAACTACTCATGGTTCAAAAGAACCCCTAGCAACATCTAAAAGAACCACAGGGCTCCACAGAACTTTGGATTAGAAACTCTACACTAAATGTTACATTTTCAAACCTCTACTTCTTCTCCGTCCAAGCATTACTGACACACAAAGGCTTAGCAGAATACTAAAAGATCTTTAAAGACAGCAGCAATAGAGTCACAGAGGTGAGAATGATCATAAAACTAATACGGTATTCTCAGTATTTCCAACTATATGCTTTGTACAACCCAACGTCGACAAACATCTTTTCATGTGAGCAGAAATTACAGTTTCATAGCAATATTATTTGTGTTAATTGCAGGCTTTTTTGTATCTGTCTGATGCAGACTGTTCTGTCTGCCCCAGTAACAGGACCATTTAATTATATGTGTAAAAGACTCAAATTACCATGTTTGTAAATTGTCGTCTCCTGACCTCATCTAAACAACATGGCACTCTGTCCCTGAAAGTGCAGAAAAGTTTAAAAAAACAATAGATTATTCTGTTTGGCTTGATGAGATTACAAATCTTGAAAAACAGAGAAAATTGTCAGATAGAATTCCCTCTGGAGGTCAACATTGACTTTTCACACATCCATTAACTCTGTCTGTTGTTTGGCGATACTTTCCACATGGTTTTAACCCAAAAACATCATATCTTCTTTTTATGAAGACCCTGTTGGGGTTTCAAAGATGAACTCCAGTCTTTGTTTTTCACCATCCATATATTAGTGTATCCTTTCATGTGACTTTCTCAGCATAACGCCCAAAGGACATCCAATTTTTATCCCCTGGTTCATGGCCACTCTGATCAACTAACAGGACCTTTCTGAGCTCCTATTTTTCTAGCCTCCATACTCATCACTTAGGGAAAAGGGGAGAAGCGGAAGTGGAGCTGGAAATTGGAGATGATGGCACAAAAGTTTCCAATAGAGTTGCACAAAAATTAAGCCAAAAAAAATGGAGGCAATGGTTTTATAAAAGAGACAAATTGGAGCTATGGGGAAATTTTAATATGGTTGTTACTACTTTGGCAGTCTGTATTGTACCTTTATTGTACCTTTCCTTTGCTCCAACAGTCCCTTTCAATTCAACAGTGTCAGCTCTGTTCCTCACAAAACACTAAAATTCCTCCTCTCACCCCATAGTATACTGCAGATTACATAGGTGTCAGAGGAGGAAGCCTTCGTGGCATCAAAAATAAACAAAATATGATTTTTATAGATAGACCACTTATTTTTGGCTGTGCCTTTCTTTAAATTTGTTTGAAAGTCCATCACATTTCAATTTGAGAAATAATATATGGAGTTCTATTTACTTTCCACTTCAGTGCTTTGCGACTGTATTATTAAACTATAGGATAATGAAAGGAGATGATTTTTTATTATGTAAATATTCCACTTGCATAATTTTGCATTTATAATTGTAAATGTCTCTGCAGGAGTGAACAAATGAAGTATGTTGGTTTTTACGAAAAAAAAAAGATTAAAACCTTTCTTACGCATCCCTCTATTTCCCCTGTCGGCATCTGCTTTGGATGTTACGGAGTACCTGGTAAAATCTTCATTCAGAGGGATTGGCTAATTTGCATAGATGAGAAAATTTCAAAGAGCCGACAATATGAAAGCCTCAGTTACATTTTCTGTGGCATCCTGAGCCGTTCAATGAATTTCAGTGAAGACACTACCTATTACCACTGTAATAATGTATTCATGAACATTGCTGAATTTACCCTCACAAAACCCAACTACAGACCAAGACCAGACTTGTTTTCATTTCCAGATATGTGTAGTAACATTTTATGTTATTTTCCAATTTGAAGAGAGATTGCATCAATATCAAGCATTTCAGGTAAATAACAGAAAATCTTTTTTTAAATGCCTTCAATTGTTTTTTTTCCCATTAACAATTTTATAATAATATGCAATGAGGTTCTAAATGTTTTAGCATTTGACTACTCTAGGAAGAGTCAGTTCTCTAGCATTGCTCTCTCCCTCAAAGCCCTCTCCGCCTTTAGAGTATTTAATTCTAACTGTGCTGGCCCTTCTCTTCCTGATCTCGTATCTATATAATAGAACAGTGATAAAACATAGATACAATAGAACAGTGTTTCCCAACTCTGGTTCAATAGAAACCTTGGTTCCTCCAGAGGTCCCTTGAGCAAGGAACAATTTGTAACTCTCGAGTCAGTTCATTGACATCAATGATCTTTTTTGGCTATCTGGGTGATTATCTTCCCACTGTCCTGTAATGTAAGCGGCATACATCACAATGACCACCAGACTAACATATTGTGAGCTGTGAATTTATATTATTATATTATTAAATATAGCAGGGGTTCCCTGAAGACCTGAAAGTTGTTTAGAGGTTTCCTCCATGTTTAAAGGGTTGAAAAAGGCTGCTATACAGTGTAACATGAATGACAGCTATGGATCTGCTGGAGCTGCTGACATCACATCCAGCATATAGGTGACCAACATCAGTGTTTGATTTTATAGATATCTATACCAGGGAAGCTTCTACAGGCAAAAACATTGCAAAGATACAGTAAATGTGCTTGTAATTATATGAGAAGACACATGGGACACAAGAGTTTGACAGTCTTGGAAGTGTCCAAAAATTTTTTTGTCACGTTTGCGGAGACAGGGCCACTAGGGGGGCCCCACGGCTTGCACAGGAGTGGTGTGAGCCCTGAGAAAGGCCAAGGCGCGGAGTCTAAGCAGTACCAGGTCTACTTCAGAGCCTCTGATGGTGAAGATGGTGAGGATAACGCTGCTGGTTACTGCAAGATTGCGGTCCTTGGGCACACCAGGTTGGGCAGGATGAAACACAGTACCAAATCACAGAGCTGAAAAATAATCAAGGCCAGGGTCAAAGCAGACAGCAAGCAAGAGAGGTCTAGTCACAAGTCAGGGATCCTGGAGACGGACACGAGTGACACAGGGGCCACCGCGTACAACTGCGAACACAGGAGACTCGGAGCAACAGGAGGCACAGGTGACACAGGAATATCCACAACCAGACTGGAACACTGGAACAGCACTTGGAAGTTGGGCTGGGAACCCATAGACTGGACAACAAGGGGTTAACACAGGAGCTGGATAGAGAAAACACTGAATTAGCCAACAGGTGTACAGGAACTAGCTCAACAGAACTAGGGGCTTGGCACCAGTGGAGACACGTTGCACGAACACTGAGTGCTGTGTCTTAGCCAGCTAAATAGTCAGGGCTGATTAAAAGGCTGATTTCTGATTGCCCAGCAGATTGGACATAATTGATAAAGCTTGGAAACAGAGGCACGCCCAGAGTCAGAACTTTCCGCATGAACAGGGGAGAGGTGTCTGCGCTTTAGTGAGGAAGAGGTAAGTGTGACAGTTTCATTGTTGGATGTTCTTTCTGTTCAACAGAAAAGTGTTTGGACACTTTGTGACAATACTAATTAAATGTTATATTTTTGAGATAGAATCCATTTCCATATATTAGATGTATAATGTGTTAGTATTCGTGGTGGTATGCACCAATTGCAAAACTGGATCAAACATCCAAAACATCCAACATCCAGTTTGGCTCTAATAGAACCAAACATTAGCCCTTGTAAAGTATCACTGTATGACTGTTCTCATTGGCCGGAGGTGGCAGCGGAGGTGGCAGGGGGGTTCAGCCACCTGATAATCACCAGCCAATTAAAATGCTCTCTTCTAATTGAAGAAGGGTGGGATACATGAAACATGTATGCTGCAGTACCTTTAGGAAATAAGGGTCTAGTTCCAAGGTATACCTGCTCTTCATTATTCAGTTGTTTTTTTTTTTGATATGCGTTCCAAGTTGAGGGCTCAGATCGTTTGAGACCCCATGTTGAAGAAGTGGCAGAATAAATAGCTTTACATATATTTTCATATGTTTGATTGTAAATTAACATGCATACATGTTTTGTTTTCTAAATTTCGATTACAATAAACCAGTTAAATTTTAAATCAGCAATTATCTCAGAACTGGAAGGTTTAGTGCCCAAACTGTCCTCAGCTTGAAAAGATATTGACCTCCATGTCATAAATCTGTCACTTTTGAAATGGAAGACGGTCGAAAAATCTCTAATTTATACAACTTGCCACTTGACTGACACTTTTAATGAGAAAACAGCTGTGTTATTCGCAAGGGAGATAGCTAATTTGAAAAAGATCAACCAAGTTGTCTTCTACAGAGTTTTGGGAAAACAAAAAGACTCCATGTGTTTTCTACATCTTTTTTATTTTGTATGTCCTTCAAGTGCTTAGCTGCTGGTGTGTTAAAACTTTTTCTTTATCATTGCGGTGTTGTTAAACCAGCGGAGCGATACATTTTGTGAAATGTTTTCTTGAACAATCACGGTACAGCAAGACTTTTAATTTCCCTGATGGTTTGAAAGGTTGCTGCTCAAGGACCGGTCTTGTATCTACATTCAGAGGGACAGAGGGGCACAAAAGGCTTTGAATGACATGGAAGTGCTCCAACTGACAGCATCTCGTGGGATTGGAGACAATTTAACATAACGCAGATGAAGTCTCGAGAGCTGTGATGTAAGGACAAGAGAAAAAGTGAGAAAGGTTAATTGCATATTTAATATTTTCGGTCTTGTATTCTTCTGAAAATCTTTGTTTCCTTCCATGGTGTCCAATTGGGTATGATGGGTTAACCTCATCCTAGGGCAAAGGTCTTTGATTAAACCTTTGATGCTACGAAGAACAAAGTTTGTAAGGATTGCACTTTCATTAAGCTGTATCTGTTCATTTGAATAAATTCAAAGCAAACCTAAAGCTTTTTATATTTTCATTTGTAGGTATATTCTTTTCTGCTTGTAATAATTGAATCCAAAAAGTTACTAGAATTATCATTGGAACTAAAAAATATTTGTTTTCATCAAAGAGTTAAAAATATTTTAAGATTGTGTATAATTTCAACCAATGATAAATTGACCAATAACCTATTGACCAATTGTTCCTTTTACATTTTCTATAGAATGTGGAATGAGCATTCCTACTTATATAGTTTCACTTTGTTTCTTTATTGGTGACCCCTAGCAGGGAGAACACAAACCCAAGCATGGACTAGGCATGAAAGAATGAATGTATTCAAAGCATTAGCGTTTGAATTTTTGATGGAATGTGTATTAAATAGTCATGGTGTTTTGGGGCTTCAAAGCCTCCCCATTTATCAGAGCTTAGCACTGTTTATTGAAGCTTTTACTGGACTGATAAAGTTAATACATTGGGATTCTGAGGGATAATTAGTATGCTTGCTTAACATGCTGCTTTAGAAGGTACTTTCCACTTTGCCACCCATTCCCTATTTAAATAATGAACCAAGCATGTCCCATTCTCTACAGAGAACCATCTAATGGTCACAATTCTCTGTACTCTCTGCTTAAAAGGTAGCTGAGAATATTCACAGCTATAGAAATAGCACCCCATGCCTTCCTTCTAATTCCTGGTATGGAAAATACAACAAGGAGTCTCTTACCATTCTATCCAAAATTACTATTTCTTTGTTTTACATACACTTTATGCCTTTAAGTTTATGCAGCTTATTGTGACTTTTTGAACCAAGCATTGGTGTACACCAATCCAGGCTGATCTCTTTTGTTGGTAATGGGCTGATCAGAAAACCCCTTAAGCTTATTTGTTTGTAATGAAAAGACATTTTATTTCCTAGACACATCCAATACAGGATCATTGCTGTTTGTTACATACAGATTGCCTGATATCAGAGTGAACACTGCTTTCTTCTTACCAAACTAACGTATTCCAACCTGATTTGGAAATATGAATCATATGGGGAATATAACTAGAGATACATAAAGTAAAAAAAAATGTCACAAATCAGTTTTTTTTTTTAATCCATTCTATCCTATCAATCATATGGTTGTGTCTGTAGCTGTTCTTTATGCCCTGGATTTCCCTTAGCACAGGTATGTATCAGTAAAATTAACATGTCTTTCACCTGGTCTCCAGGTCTGTTTTCTTTATTCCTTACACAAAGGATTTTTCTCCCTTGGAATTCAGTTGCACCTGATAGGGCAGTTTTTTTATTACAATTTTTATTGAAGGATAATAAGAAATATAATAGCTGACAAATGTAAAAAAGATCTAGTATGGTAGTAAAAGAAAAAACAAGTATGACGAGAAACAATTAAATAGGAAGCAGGGCCAGCCAGAGGGATCATAGAATAGCACTACACTTGGGCTAGATGATCCATAGAATGTGCTATGAAAACAAACCATGATGTCAGTTTTAAGGTTTGTTTTATTTTTCGTTTAGTGAGAATTGATTTAAAGGATTCCCATACTTCAATTAATTGACTAATGCATGGATCCATCCCAAGAGAGGTTTCAGTGCAGTCCATTTGAAAAGTATGCATAAACTTCTTCTTTGCATGTGTTAGGTACTCTTGTGCTTCCTTTCCTGTTTATGTGCATTTTAGGTCCACACCTGAACTTTCTCATATCAAAGAACCCAAATCAAATTTGTGCATTGCAACTTGGAATTGCCTGATCAAAGCTCTCAGTATGTGATTCTGTTTTCATCTCCAGTTTCCATCTCCTTTTCCTGATTCTGGTTTCTACCTTTTAACTCCTGTTAACTACTTGTCTTGCCCTTGATTAGGATTCTTATGATTCCCCAATTTTCAGCCTTCTTTGACTTCAATCTTATCTCACAATTTTGTACTCCCGATTAGTTTTGCAAACTGTCCAATATTGCTGTCCTATGTGTATCTGATAACCACTGTCGGTCTCATTCTGCAGCTATCATCATCACTAATTGTTGGGTATTTAGTCCTGCAACTTGACATTTTTTGAGCTGCAGTAACGTGACATTTTCAAAAACTATCTTTTTGCCTGGAACTGGGTTAAGTGAACAATTTTATCTATATATATATATATATATATATATATATATATATATATATATATTTTTTTTTTTTAATATTTAAATACATTTTCCAATAAGCATAGAAAAGTTTTACAGTTATTTGCAATGCTGAAACAGCTAAGACCTTTAATCCAACTTGAATTTTAGCCTTGTGCTGCTGTCGTTAGGAGTCAGTGTGTATATTCATCACTTGACTCAAACTGTTAGATTCATCATTTGTGCCCTGTCAGTACACTTCACATCATGCCGCCGGGTTCCAGATAAAAGGGCAGCACTTCAGCGGCATGTTTGCTTATGTTTGCTTCCCCTTTCTGGTTTCTGCAACAAATAATGTCAGACAATATTCTCTAATGAGGGCCAAGTAGGCTCTCACCAAGTTCTGAACTTCTCTAACTTTTAAAATGTTGATTACTTTACATAATTACCATAAAATGTGACTTGCTAACTCCTGACATTGCAGCTCAGGAACCACTTAACATCAGCAGTCTGTTCACATCAATGAACAAACAAAAAGTTTACAAGTCTACTGTCTTATGTTAAGAAAAAAAAAGTGCACAACCATGAATCATTTATGAAAAGAGTGGAAGAAGGGAAGGAGGAAAAGGAAGGAGGGAAAAAAGGAAGGGAGAAAGGGAAATAATCAATGAAGGTAGGAAAGGGAAGGGAAGGGGAAGGTAGGACAGAGAAAGGAAAGGAAGTAAGAAATAAGAAAAGAAGGAAAAGAAACATAGCTCATTTTCCCTGCTAATTGGTGAGCTCTATCTGCCCACCATGACATATGTTAGACCTCTGCAGAGGGATTACTGTTCCACACAGAAAATTCCTTACAGTACCCTGACAGAGGCAGCCTTTTCTACTCAGGTTTTGGTGCAGCTAAGTTAGACAATATATTTGTTCCAAAGAAATAGCAAAGGGGGTTATGTAAATTCATATTATTATTATTATTATTATTATTATTAAACAGGATTTATATAGCGCCAACATATTACGCAGCGCTGTACATTAAATAGGGTGGAATTTGAGGGGGGGATGATGATGAGTTCTGTTTTATCCAGGTTGAGTTTCAGGAATCGGTCAGACATCCATGATGAGATGGCCGACAGGCAGCATGAGACATATTGACACACACCCAAAAATCAAAGAACATGTTGTGGCCAAGAATAAAAAATTTCAACTATATTCGCTATTAAAAGCCTTTGGTAAAACCATAGTACATATTAAACTTACCTCCAGGTTCTTCCTTCCCCTGATAAATACTTAGTTATGCTGCCAATTAGAACTCCTTCTTTTTGCTGGATGAAAATGCTATATGCCCTGCAATAGATTATAAACTGAATTGTGCACACCTGCATCTTCTACTCACTGAGAAGATGGGTTAGCAGCATTGTCACCCTGAGCGAACTAGTATTAAACTGGAAGTCCTGCATGTGAAGAAAGTGATACGAGGTGCCCATTGGTATCCCTTCTTCACCCTTGCTTCTAGTGTAGTGCGGGCCATGGCAGTCCCTGTGATTTCATCACTAGGCTATAGATAGAGTTTGTCCACTCTGAGACAAAGTGAACAATGAATAAAAGGGAAATCTATTTACAGAGGCAGGTGTTTAGTAAAAACATATTTATAAACACAGATGAATTTTTAAGTTGACCTAAATTCAAAACTGAAAATGTGCTGTCATTTAGCTAACATCCAGGCATGGTAACTGTGTCCATTTAGATTCTTGAAGGATTCACCTTTTATTCTGTAATTCTTTTGATAAATAACAGTGTTCTTCCCGTGGTTTAAGCCACTGTCTATCTGCAGTGTAAGGTCATCTAAAGCAGCGGTGGCCAACCTTTCAGACCTCACGGACCACTAAATTCATAATTTTAAATCCAGTGGACCATTAATATGAATTTTTGTAAAAAAGTAAATACATTTGTAAAATAATGATCTTTCTAATAGTACCTGACAAGGACTGTGGTGGCTCCGAATCATTGATCAGCTCATGCTGAAGTATTACTATTGTTACTATTATCATTAGTTGCATTACCTAGTTGGTATTACTACAGATGCAATGCAAAATATTTGTTTGCTTTTTCTCACTCATTATGGGTTTCTTTCATTCAAATCTAAGACCAAACAAGAAATGATAGTTATCAAAGTCAAACTATTTAATGCCATTTTAATAAAACAGTTAAAGAAAATACACAGTTAAGGTCATACTTACCTAAAAGATCATCTGAGAAATAAATAAAATAAAACAATCGGATGGGAATCGGTATTCTCGGACCGGGTTGACTGTTGTAGTTGTGAAAACAATACTGAAGCGTACGGCTCGGCAATGGTTGACTCATACAGCCTAACACTACACTGACGTCACGCTGCGCCTCCCTTGTTTTTCCATCTCTAGTACAGTTTGTGAATTTAGTGATATATAAAGATGAAAATTGTCATTCAGAATATAGGAATTTATTCGAATATTATTTTTGTTTTATTAGTAATAAAACATAAAAATTGCAAATAATGTCTAAATTTTTCTGTGGACCACCAAAATTTTCTCGTGGACTACTGGGTTAGTTACCACTGACTCAAAGAACTGGTGCCTCTGACTGTGAAGCTATGTACACACGTCAGATGATTCTCACCAGATACGAATGGTCCATCAAGAATCTGACATATGTGCAGCGTTTATCTGACCTCATTCAAGGATCCATTCTAATTATGGATGAGTGAGAATGCCTCTGAAATTCTCACAAAAATTTCCCCGAACTTTCGATGGGTCTGAGAAATTTTGGTGAACCGATTTTGTGAATTCCATTGAAGTGCAGGTCCCCACGCTCCCTGGGCTGTACATATCATTGATAAGTACAGCCCGGTGAGCATGGTCACCTGCGGTCACAGCTGATTGGAGGCACGTGGGTTCTTCCAATCAGCTGTGACTGCAGGCGAACACTAGATGAACTCTGAAATGAGTTTCTCCGTTGGGAGTTCATCTGAGCTTAGTTCCCACGGTCACCAGGCTGTACTTATCATTGATAGGTACAGCCCAGTGACAGTGCGAACCTGCGGTCACAGCTGATTGGAGGCACGCGGATGAACTCTCAATGGAGTTCAGCGGGAACATAACCTTGTGTCGAATCACAAGTCCATTCTCGCTTACATGTTCTGTAAGCGAGAATGGCCTGATTCGCTGGGAGATGGAAATTAAAAATTTAGCTCGCTCATCCCCAATCCTATCAAATCTATGAATGACTGATGGAAAAGCTAAAAAGCTAAAAATGTCAATGGAGAAGTGCATAGCATGGTGCCACTCGCTCATTCTCCCCTTAAAACCTCCTCATTCTCTCCATAAAACAGAAAGGCGCTGTGTGTACAGCGCTCATTTGTTTATTTAATATTAATATTAAACATTTTTTTAAAGCCCCAACATATTACACAGCGCTGTACAATAAATAGGGGTTGCACATGACAGACAGATACAAAACAATGACACGGACCATGAGAAGGAGAAGACCCTGCCCAGAAGAGCTTACAATCAATGATCATGATTGATTGATTCCAGCAAAGAAAATTGCAAATGTGTATGCAGCCTAAATCTCATCAGATTTGGAAGTTCCTGACGTTTTATAGTTTGCCCACATCATTTATTCTGGACAGCTTGTTCTGCATGTAAATGTTAAAACAAACTGATGTATATCCTGAAAGTTACACTTCATAGTGATAAGAATACAAGAGTTTTCACCGTAATGCCTATTCAACTACTAAAAATCTGGCAGCCCTGGGGAAAAGGACAACACACAGGCTGACACCGGAAAAATAAAATGTGCAAGAGTATAGTTTTTTGATTTTTGCAATGCCCATAAGTTCCCGGTGTCCAAGAGTTTGCCCAATATACAGGAAATTTGGACTGGCACTGGATATGAAAGAGGGTTACCCCAAGTGGCATAAATACTTATGTGTGTCTTCTGACTCCCAAAGATGGGCGATGCCAGACAATTCAGTGTGAGGGCTGGTAATTAGTTTACATTTTAAGAAAACAAACATACTTGATTATATTTCTAGATTTAAGTAGCTCTTTTGGTAAATATATATTTTTTTTCTTCCATAAAACATACAGCGATACAAAATAATAGGTGAGATAGTGAGAACTAAAATAAAATCTTGATATTATTCTTAAAACATCTAACAAAATCAATTTTTTTTTCCTGAACTTTTAGCCCAAATATAGTATTTTCTATTCCTTCATCTAGTGTAGTTTCACAAGTAGCCTCATATGTCTGGAGCTTTTCTCCGAAATCCATCCCCCATCCTTTATTGGCACTGTCTGGTTTGCCAGCATATTAGTCTGGAAACTGCTGTTATTTGAAGCAGAACTGAAACATCATTCTGTCCTATTCTGTACGTTTCGGTTCATTGAGCTCAGGTGTTCCAGCTAATGATCTGTCATTCTAGCGTACAGTTGAGTCACAGGCTGGTTTATTACACTAGATAGAAGACAGGCCAATCGGCTGCAGCTAAGTTGTATTTACAAAGTTTTTCCAGAAGTTTTTAAGTTGCTTTGCTGTTTTATAGTCCTTCTGATATACTATAGCTGTCACAGTTAACAGAGATTAATGGCTGCTGATGTATTATTTGATATTTACTAATACTAACAGGGCAGCATGATGGCTCAGGGGTTAGCACTCCAGCCGTTGCAGCGCTAGGTCCCAGGGTCGAATCCCAGCCAGGACACTATCTGCATAGTTTGCAGGTTCTCCCTGTGTCTGCGTAGGTTTCCTCCGTGTACTCCGGTTTCCTCCCACATCCCAAAAACATGCAGTGAGTTTAATTGGCTTCCCCCTAAAAAATTGACCTTAGACTACATTAATGACATATAACTATGGTAGGGACATTAGATTGTGAGCTCCTTTGAGGGACAGTTAGTGACACAAGTATGGACTTTGTACAGCACTGTGTAATATGATGGTGCTATATAAATACTGTGTAATAATAATAATAACTATGATCCCCAAAAAACTTGTGCGGTGTGTTGCAGGTGTACTGTTTTATGGGTTAACATGTAGTGTGTTCAGGCAGCATACATGTACATTTACCCCATACATGTTTTATTGTGGTATTCTGTCTGCAAACAAAGCACAGAACATATGCCAGACATTTATTTTAATTGTCTGTAATGCATCGTATTTATATGGTGTTAGTTGGGGTGCATTTGAAAGGTGCATTGGTATGACATTATAGCACCAATGGCTGTTACACATATAAGGATGCACAGTTTCTCCACACCTCACTACAACAATGTGAAATCAGCCTAGGGTTGGTTATAAAACATCTTAATTGCGTACCTTACAAGACAAAAAGCTGGTTTGGACCATGAGTGTAGTCATATCATATCCAACCTACCATGTCCCTGATCGGTGGTTTTATCCACTGTGGTATGTCATTGGGGTCTATTCTGTTCACCAAAAAATGTCATTATTATTTTAGTTTAATGCAACTGTTCTGGAAAACAGACTGTTCAGTCCATCTACAAATGTGGAAATCAGCCCAGATTTTAACTGTTGAAAACAATGATCACCATATCTAGCATTCAGAATGAGGCATATGGAATAAAAAAAAATGTTCAGTGCAGCACAAAGAATAAGAGATGTTTTGGAATAGAAAAATATACATTACCACATGTAGCATGGGACCGTGAGTAATAGTGAATATACACCACAGCATACAGAATGAGGTAAAGTGGCTGCCCTAGCATTATTCTACTATGTAAAAGGGGAAATTGTGTTTTCTTACAGACATGAATTTACTTTGGGAGAAAAGCAGGTAAAATACTTTTATTGGGAAAAAAAGAGTTGGGAGGTTTTTATTGTATGTTATACAGGACTGAAATTTAACTTTCAATGTGTCAATTTCCAAATTATTATGTGTGGCTTTTGTACCTCTTTCATTTGTGCATTTACACAAAAATAATCTCTGTTTTAAATTTAAATTTACCAATTATTATTATTATTAAACAGGATTTATATAGCGCCAACATATTATGCAGCGCTGTACATTAAATAGGGATTGCAAATAACAGACTAATACAGACAGTGATACAGGAGGAGAGGACCCTGCCCCGAAGAGCTTACAATCTAGTAGGTGGGGGAATTTCACACACAATAGGATGGGCGATATGTAGTGGTGGAAGTAGTGATGGTTTCAATTGACAGAAGAAGACGGGTAGGCAAGTTTGAAAAATGGGTTTTGAGTGCTCTTTTAAATGAGCAGAAAGTAGGAGCAAGCTGAATAGGATGAGGAAGACCATTCCAGAGAGTTGGAGCAGCTCTAGAGAAGTCTTGTAACTGTGCGTGTGATGAGGTTATGAGTGAGGAAGTCATTAGTAGGTCAATATGTTAGGATCTAACTTTCTTTAATGCTTTCTAAAGGTAGGGTCAGACCTAAATCAGAATTGACAAATCCTGCGTGGATCCTGGCAGCTGGCACCCTGATATTTGCACTGCAGCCTTGGTAATTAAAGAGCTTTTACATATTTGACAGCTGACGACAGTGAGGGGCACTTTACCACTTACTGCAGCGCCTATTCACTCCCTATGCGGCTGTCAAGGGGGGAAGCTAGATGTAGTGTCTCCTCCAAGGCAGAATTTCATTGGCGTGAGGAACCAAATGGCAACCTCATGGCCCATCTGAACATTACAGCCTCAACTGGAAAAAAATAAGAATATTAGACAATCATAGAAATAATTGTTTATTGTCTGTTTGGTTTATATTTGTCAAAACTTTTAAAGGCTTTGCAGACAATTTATTATTAATAATCATCTTTGCTCTCCAGTACAGTAAAAATGCTATTATTTAAATGTTACGAACCTATGCTCCTACCGTGCCGGCACACAGGATGGATAAAGTAGATTTCCAAGAAAAATGGTTTAACCGGTAAATACATGTGAGCAGTCAGAAAAGTCATTGTTGGTGCTGCAACTCTGTTAATCCTAAATGCTTTTCTTAGTGCACTATAAAAAAAAGTATGTTCAGAGACAAGTAGAAGGTACCACATTTTTAATATATATTTGGGCGAAAAGGATCACATAAGCTGTTTAAAGCGTAATTTTGTTGAAAAAACATGATCTCCGCTTGATGCATACATACTAAAAGGATTTTGTCAAACAGATTTACACCTTCTTTAATTCAGAAAAAAAGTTCTAATGAGAACAGCTCCCTTTAGACCACCTTTACTTAAACTTTTTACAACAGGTGAACCCTTAAAAGAATTATCAGGTCTTGAGAAGCCCCTATTAAAACTAAGTGGTAATTAGATGAGAAAAGCCTCAAAAATTGAAGGTCAGTGGAAATATTGTCCCCATTACAGGGGGGCTAGAATAACACCAGGAAAAATATCATTAGGGACATTTATTGGGCTCTACCAAGTGGTGTTGGCCCAAGGACTATGTAGGCATCATCAAATGGTAGGTAATTGTACCACAATTTGATTAACCCCAAGCAACCTTTGGAGAAACCCTGCCTGGGAATAGCTGCTTTAGACTGATCTTAGACAGCCAGCAATTTAAAGACTTTCTGCAAAAGCAAAAATCCCTTCACACAAGTTGGAGATAACCTTTTTTACTTTTTTTCAAGTGTTATATAGTAAATTTATGTCAGGTAATTTTTTAACTGCAAATAAATACTCATTTTTTTCATAAATGGAAATATGATTTGATATTTTTAATCTTCACTCCATTTGATATTGCAATGCAAACTCTACAGAACAATAGAGCAACTAAATGTAGGCGTATTGTATTCCTATAGCCTGCAGTTATGGTGCTGTCACTAAGTCTTGCATCAGATAAAGATTAGTCTTTTTTCTCTTAATTTGTATGCAAAATTGATTTGGGCAATCAATATCCTGGTAGGATTATAAACCTGGCTGCAAAAACGAATTGGAAATTGTCCTTCTGAATTTTAATTGTTACTACACTGATGACTCTTGGCCTGTGAGTTGGAGAATGACATTCTGCAACTTACATTTGGCCCCATGTCAAAATCCATCAGGGAGTACAGAGGGATTTTACTTACCCTAAAATTAATGAGCATTAAACAGAGTTTGTATGCCGATCTGAGCTCCTCAAATTAAATCTGACTAGTCAACTGCTGCTGCTGCATCGCTGGCCTCACGAAGTACAGTAAAGTACATGTAAAGACATGCAGATTTGAACAGAATGTCTCTGACCCCACTGTGAAGACTCCCAATGCAAGATGGAAAGGAAAATCTCTCATATGGGATGCATGTTTCTCAGTGACATCTCACTATGAATGGATTTCCAGGCTTCTTCTTCCATACTCCTCTAGTTTCCTGTTGACACTACAAGAAGTGAAGGGAAATCTTGCAAGCAGGACACAAGCAGCAAAAAAAGTCTTATAGAAGTTTAATATTTGCCTACTAAAAAACTACTACTACTACTACTAAAAGCCCTACTTTTAGGGCTAAAGCCCCATAATAGGTATTTTTGTTTTCCATCTGCTTCCTTTGGAAAGTTACACTTCCTGTACACACGGGCACACACACACAAAAGGTTTTAGGTATAGATACAAATTTCAGCTGAATTGCAATGGTTGTAGAGCTTCTCTTCTGTACTGAATTGCATCATACCATTGTGCACAGATGGTATCTTAGGGTACATTCATTTTCAAGGTGCATTGAGACGCCGTTCAATATTAATGACAATGCAGTATTGGTCATGAGTTTTAGGTTAAGCACAGTAACTGCTTTATTTTACAAATTAGCACAAAGCACAGAGATTAAGACAACCTAAGGATAGTTGTAAAAAGCTTTAATGACGTACCCAAGATAACAACATCAAATGCTTTGGATCATTGGAAATGCTTGTTGTCACTGAAACATTAATTTTTTGTGACTCTCAAGGTGAGATACATGAAACAAAGAAAAAATTTGTATGGTCAGACAAGCCAGACGTCAGGGCAGACAGCAACCAGGAGTAGTGGAGAAAAGCCAAAGGTCAGGGCAGGCAGCAATCAGAAGTAGTCGAAGTTTAAGCTGGGGTTAGAGAATCAGCAACAGGAGACATAGACTGGAACCTGGGAGCAGAGCCAAAAGGAACTCCTTGTTCTGACAATTTCCTGTTGCCAGTCACCTCCTTTGATAAGGAAAGTCGTGTGACCTGCAGGCATCCTGCCCTACCACCAGAGTGGGTGCTGAAGACAAGGGGTAAGTGGAGTTTGCATCTCCACCAGTAGGTGGAGTGTGTCTGCGGAGCACTCTTGTCCTCTGAGGTAAGGGAACATCTGACAGAGAGTCACTTGACTTGGACCAGGAAGTGAGCAGAGGAAGTGATTCTGAAAAGGGCACAACTCTTCTGGCCTTGCAGGGATCTGTGACAGATTCTCAAATCTAAAAAATCCACACATCAAAAAATACATCCGTGGTGTGGTATTTCTTAACATTTTTGTTTAAAAGAAAAAAAAATCACATGGGCTCAGCCTGTATTATTTCATGTCTCATTTTACAAGTAAAATATTTTGTACTTTTGAGTTATTAATGATGGTTGATTTGAATGATCTTTTCTGCATTATTGTTAGTCACCAATAGATGGTCCTGTGTTCTCAAGAAAAGTGTGCAACAAACACATAACTGAGTTTGTTACACACTTTAAATCAGGACACAGCACCACCTTGTGGTGTGACTACAATCTAAACTGAGATTCCTTTTCCTCCTGTCATTTTAAAACAACAAAATCTTAGTTTATACTTCAGTGTATACAGTAAGTGTCCCTGCTTGCTTTGACCCTCAGGAATAAAGGTTTGGTAACTTTAAACTAACATTTTCACAGAAAGTGAGATAATATACTCCCCAACACAAGCAGCAAAAAAACATGATACATGTTTAACCCTTCCACACTGTTAAAAAAGATAATGACAATAAAAAATACTCGCATGCGCGGGGTGCCGGGTGTTAATCAGGGGGAAGAAACTTCCCCCATATTGACGTCATGATTAGTGTTGATGTTCGAATTCGGGTTGTCCCTATATTCGACCCGAATATGGCTGTTCGAATTCGGGTATACCCGAACCGAATTTTGCTGCATTCGACAGCAAAAATTCGGGAGGAAAAAAAAAAAAAATTTTTTTTTCTCTTAAATTATTTATTTCGTATCTGTTTTTTATTTTAAACTTGTTTTTTTTTTTTTATTTTTTACAGGTTATCCCACAATGACATTATGAATCATAATGTCATTGTGGGATTCCTGGACCGTGGGAACTGTGCGGTCACAGCTAATTGAAAGCAGGTGCCTTCAATTAGCTGTAACCGCAGGCAATAGGAGGGCAATGAATGGAAATACTACTGTATGTTCTTTCATACCTCTACTGCTCTGTGATTGGCTGAGAAATAGACCAATCACAGAGCAGTAGAGGTATGAATGGAGATAGTATTTCCATTCAACCTCTATTGCCCTCGTATTGCCTCCAGGATCAGGGGAGCAGAGCTGTCAGCATAAAGCTCCGCTGATTGCTCTGCTCCCTGAGTTGCTGAGGAAAGGGAAATCCTGATCAGGCTCAGGGAGCAGAGCAATCAATTAACTGTGACCACACAGTTCCCACGGTCCAGGAATCCCACAATGACATTATGATTCATGATTGTGGGATAACCTGTAAAAAATAAAAAAAACAAGTTTAAAATAAAAAACAGATACGAAATAAATAATTTAAGAAAAAAAAAAAAAAGTTAAATTACACAAACACACACATTAATAAAATATTTTAAATTAAAGCCTTGTCCTATTTTTTACTTATATTTTAACCCTTTCAGGGAATGAGTAAGGGGATTTATGTACCCCTGTACTCATTCCCCAGGGTGGGGCGGTGGACATCTGGGAGTCTTCTTATTAAAGGGGGCTTCCAGATTCCAAAGTCCTGCTAAAAATGTTTATAAAAGCCCCCATTGTTTTCAATGAAAGCTTTCATAAAAGCTTAAAAACGCTTAAAAAAGCCTCCATTGAGTTCAACGTTTTCCCGCGTTTTTCCAGCGTTTTAATTTTTTAAATGTTGCAAGCAACGTTTAAGATAACGCTGAAAAATGTGCCTGAAGGAAACGTCCTGGTGTAGATTAGCCCATGGGAATGCAGTCCGTGTAGACTAAAGCTGCATACACACGTCCAATAATTATCGTTAGAAACGACCAATGAACAACCGATTGGCCAAAAAAAAAGGGACCAAGGACACCAACGAACGAGGATTGTCGTTGGAAATGAACGACCGCCACGGTGGATCTGATTGGCCGACGATCTTTCACTATCTATCGTGTACGGTCGTTCAGTGATTGTGCATGTTTCTGCGGTACACTTTCTCCTTTACATGTCCCTCCCTGCATCGTTCAAACAATTGTATCTAGTGTGTGGACACTGTTGGTGGATTATATATGAATGATGATATTGTTACAGCATGTACAGAATTGTGCACAATATGATTGTTCAAGTATAATCGTGCATAATCGTTGATCGGTCGTAATCGTTCATTTTCTAACAATAATTATTGGAAGTGTGTACCTAGCTTTAGCCTAAAATAGACTTGACATGTGCTCTTTGATATTCATGTGAAGCACAGGGGTATGGAATAGTGGTATGTATCTTTTTATAATGTATCTTTTTATGTATCCTTTTATAATGTATCTTTTTACATATGTTTGGAGGCTGTAGAAGCTCTACACAGTGCTGGAAAAAACCCGAAATTTCCTCCTATTGACTTTAATGGGATTCGAATTAGATGTTCGACCACCCGAATTTTTGTGCTATATTCGGCCGAACAGCTGCCGAATCGAATAGTGAGCTATTCGACCAACACTAGTCATGATGCCAGAACCCGCGCACTCTGGCCAACTTGGCCACTTCCCTGAGCCTGCGATCTGTACAGGGGAAATGTTCCGTGGCTCCGCCGGGGGGGGGGGGGGGAGCACCCCCTGCTGGGGGGGGGCACACCGGCCAGACCCACGGACCACCAAAATTTTCTCATGGCAGCATAAGGTCCATTTACACTCTCTGGGCCCCCTACTCACATTTCCTACTCTTGTTAACAATGGAAATCTTTCAGTAAAAAAGTTAGAACTAGACTCACTTTACCCCCATTTCATAGGATGCTGAGGATGACATGGCTATCCTTCCAGGAAGATTCCTGTGGAATGCAGAACAGGCAAAACATCATGACTGTGACTAGGCAGAGAACCGCATTCAGTACCTTCATTCCCCCTACAAGTAACACACCGCAGCATTGGTTAAATGGTATGTAGGCCTTTCATTTCAAACTTAAATAGCTTTAAATACCATTAAACCATAACAACAAATATATATTACCACAAAATACTCGCAGCCCCAATCCAAAAACATCCCAACCATCCTTTATTCCAATACATTCCAGAGACTCCACACCATAGATGGGTCTCTCACGCCCACTGAAACTACCACCAAAAAAAACCAATTCCCTCGAGGACCTTATCACCTAAAATCCTAAAACCCCACTAACAAACAGGGCAGGCAGGAAAATTTTCTCTCCCTGTCCAACTAAACTATTGCCCACCTCTTCCTTTCTTCCTTCTTTTAACCTTTTTTTTGCAACCCTACTAATACGTCACCCTAACCCTTCTTTACCTACCCTTAACACCACCTTAATTTCAAACATTTTTATGCCTGCTCCCTGCCCCCTCTCAATCATGTAGGCCTTCCACTAGCCCTCTCTCTGATCCCCTGTTCCAGGCCTGTCTTTATTTATTTATTTCATGTAAGATTTTACCTGCTCTGCCTATTGCCAGCAGAGTAGAACATGGGGAGATCTTATAGGGTATATTTTCACTTATTTAGAGAGGTGATTTAGAGAGCGGAAGGAGGTCCAGGGAATGTAAACAGAACTTCCATTTAATTATGTCAAGACAAAAAAAATGAGTCTACCCCAGCTACTATTTTCAAAATGCTGTAAATACAGAAAAATACTTTTTGATCTGAGAAAAAAATAAAACCAATGAACTTCCTATTTGGGCTGACAACACAGCCAACTTTTTACATCAAAACCTTAAGCAGTGTTATTAGCTTTGGCACCTTTCCCCACCTTTCTGTGTTCCACTCCATATACATATATTGATTTCTTTGATTTACATTGCTGTGCCTAGAACCCCAAGAACCTGTCCACATTTTGGGCCATATTTATTAAAGCGATTTAGGACTGGAGAAGATAGACTGTCATAGGAGAACTGGGGTGATCTAAAAAACCTGGAATGGATCTGATCCAGGATTAAAAACATTTTTCAACCAATAGCAAGTGAGTTTGAAAAAATCCATTCTGGGTTTGCTGGTTTACCCAAGTTCTCCCAAAAAAGTCTATCCTCTCAAGACTTGGAGAGCTTTAATAAATCAAGATCTATGTGTAGGAAAGGAGATCTTTGAAGATAAAGTTTAGGGCAGTGGTCCCCAACCTTTTGGAGCTTGCAGACCACTATATCTACAGACTCCAGGCCATGCATGTGTGGGGAGCCGTGTGTCATTCAAAGGGAAAAAACTTCCCCCAGATTGACATCATGATGCCAGAACCCACCCACTCTCCCATCGCAGGCTCAGACCAGTCTGGAGACACAATCCGCCCACAGCCCTGAGCTTGCGATAGCGACATGGTCTGTGGCTCTGGCCGATTTGCCCCCCCAAGCAGGGTATTGCTCCTGATCCCGCGGGGGGTGCACCGGCCAGAGCTGCGAAATACTGCTGATTTCCGTGCTCTCGCGGCCCAACTGTCAGACGGCGGCCGCCCAGTAGAGGGCTGCGAACCAGGGGTTGGGGAACCCTGCTTTAGGGGATATGTGTATTTTATTAAGAACTGAGCTCCCAGGATCTGCCTCTCCAAGAATTAAACTGCGTACACACGTCAGATTTTTCTCGCCCGATAATCGGCATCGGCCAGATATCGGGCGAGAATCTGGTGTGTGTACAGTTGGCGTCGTTCATCGTCCGTGGATCCGTCCTGGCGGATCCACGAATGTTGAAGGACGAGCGATCCTAATGCAAGGGAAGGGGGAGAGCGCGCAGCAGGGTGCCGCTCCATCGCTCTCCCCCTCCCTTCTCCATAGAGCAGAACGGTGCTGTATGTACAGCACCGTTCATGCATCGTGTAATCCTTTGTCGTTGGAAAGGATCATGAAAGATCCTTTCCAACGACAAAAATTGCAAGTGTGTACGCGTGGACAGTAGGAAAAAAGTTGTTTTTAGAGTTGGTATAGCAGGTCTGGGTTACATTTTACGGTTAGGAAAAGGGTTATGTTTAAATACTAGGGAGTGCTTTTAAGGTTTCTGCTTAAGGGTCACATCACAGTTTGGTAAAGTGGTTGGTTCAGGTTAAGAATGAGGGATAGTATAGACATCATTGTTAGTTTTAAAGTGATGAACACTAATTGGCAAACTAGCTTTTGTCTATGTGAGAGCTTTAGACATAGCATTTGGAGTGTGTCCAGGCATATATACTACTTACATCTCCCAACTTTTTATATACTTTTAGTATAGAATTCACAAATAAAACCTACAGAGGTTACCTAGTTTAGTATTAATGCTGACCCAATTTTGTTGATCCCACAAAATTTTATTTATCCTTCTATTTTATCCTTATAGGTGTATGAAAACCTTTCTATCTGTAGAGGTCAGATGTATTCTCTGGATCAGTGACTTCACTAATGAATTTATGTTCTTGTAAGAAATTAACTTTTTCTGTTGACCATTACAAACAAAGAATTCCAAATTAACCACAATGAACCCTTTTCTATCTCAATCTCTATTCTGGTTAATAAAAACATATTTACCATACCTGCTTGTTTTACCCTTAATTTTTATAATAGAAAACTACAAGGAAAAAGTCGATAGTGGTTTCTAGACTTCACCAACCTTAGCTCCTTAATAAATAAATAAAAGTCTGTTGTTAATGGAGAATTATACCAAGACCTTGTGTCTCCTTGTCTTCAGCAATTGATTATCACTGTATGCCATGGTAATGGTAATAGGAGATAGGAGTCCGACAGTGGGTCATTGGAAATAATATGACAAGTGACTCATAAATCCTACTAATATAGCGACTTTCGCCTGTTCTTTTTTCTCTGTGATGTCTGTAGTAGAATGTATTGGAAAGCACATAGTCTTCCTATAAATCAAAGATAAAACATGTCAGCTTTTTAACCTTTGTTTTAATTTGGACATGCTCTCACGGATCTCCCTGGTCCCCACCAGCATTTTTTGTTACATTTCTATGTTCAGGGGTTTTAAAATTAACGTGAAAAGATGTCCAACAGATTTAATATTTAATATTTATATTATTATTATATTATTAATATTTTTCCTTGACTATACTTTATGTTACAGAAAAACTACATTTTTTTCACTTTTTCCCCACTAGACTGTTTGACCCCAATTCTATGTTCAGAGGCTTTGCTATTTACTTGGATGGTGGTTTGGAAAATGCTTTTGCAGACTAAATTTGATCTTTGATTTACAAAAAAACAACAAACATGTTTTTCACCTGGAAGATATTCTCTCACGCAATATCATATATGTTATTATGTACATGCATATATAAAAATATGCAGTGCCTTGCAAATGTATTGAATTACAAATTGGAATTAAATGGGTTTTTGTAGTGTTAGTATCATTTGATTTACACAATATACAAACTACTTTGAAGGTGCAAAATATTTACCGTATTTTTCGGACCATTAGACGCTCCATACTATAAGAAAGTAAAAAAATATGCATTCGGACCATAAGACGCACCCCGATTTTCCCCCCACTTTAGGGGGAAAAAAAGTGCGTCTTATGGTCCGAAAAATACGGTACATGTTCAAGTCAGATTCTCAGACAGATTGAGGTTTGGACTTTGGCACGTCATTCCAAAACATTTACATATTTCCTTTTGAACCACTCCAGTGGAGCTTTAGCAGTATTTTTAGGGTTACTTTCATCAAGGTCTCAAATATCTAGTTAACTCATGGCCAGATTTCCTAACAGATCATGTGAGACTTTGAGCCTGATTTATTGAAACTCTCCAAGGCTGGGGTGATCCATTTTCAACAGTGAAGTTGGGTGATCCAGCAAACATGGAATGAATTTCTTCAAAGTCATTAGCTAGCAATTGTTTTGAATCCTGGACCAGATCCATTCCAGGTTTGCTGGATCTCCCAGCTTCACTGATGAAAGTGTATCCTCTCCAGCCTTGGAGAGCTTTAATAAATCAGGGCCAATGACTGAAGACAGACAAATCCTAATCAACTAATTACAAAGGTCAAGAAAATTTTTTAGTTTTATTAATCATCAGAAACCACAGAAAATATTTCTAAATCAGTGTTTCAAGCAGATTTCAGATCTGTTTTCAGTTTTTCCCTAACACCCTAACACGCTCCTGAGCTATGAGTACTTTTATAGTTAACATTGTACATGCATGTATTTTGTACTAAAACGTAAGCACCATTGAAGGTAAAGGTTAATACATCTTCAGTGTGAAGTAAAATAAGGCACACTGTGGTATAGATCTACTGAACAGTGTCGGTCGAGTACCATTATTTCTTCAGAAATGCTTACAGTATGATTTTCTTGCGTACTCTTTGTCTGGATTGTCCCGGTACAGCATCTAGCAGTAGTAAGCCATCATACTTTCATTCCAGAAACCTTGGTAGCGGTGCTCCATTAACTGAATGTCCTAGTGAAAACGTTCTTCTTGTTCGTCACTCACCATACCAAGATTTTCTGGGAAGAATTCCTTGCAATGTGAGTGCAAGAAATGTTTTTTTAATAAAACAGCAATTTTTTGTGAATCCTCCTTGCATTCCCATCAGCAAGCCAATGACCTTTAGATTCCCACAGATGTTCCACTGGTGTGTTTTGTACTGGATTGCTTCAAGTAGTAACTTCATGCTGTCAAAGGACTCCTTTAGGTTAACGGAATCCGCTCTGCTTGTGTAAAGGTCTCTGGTTCTGAATCCTCATTGGCCAAGTAGTCAGGATCAGATGATTCGGGTTGTAACTGGCTGCAACTCCAGCCCATTCCTCATCAACTTCTACAGAAGCATGTCCATCATTGGTGGTACCGGAACTGGCAATGAATCAATATGGGGAACAGGCCTAATTGCAGAATCGAGGCTGGGATATACAACTTTGTGCTTAGTTTTACCTGAGAATCCAGGTGTCGACGCGGCAAAAAAAGCTGTCGATTAGATGGTCTCGCGGTTCTCTACACACCATCGGGATTGCAAATGGCATTGCTGCTTTACGCTGATTTAGCCAGTCATGCAGTCTGTTGGAACAACTGGTACAGATGACATGTGGAGGCGCACACCATGTCTCCCGTGCAGTTCCTAGGCTCAGGGCGGTGGGAGGGCTGTGTCCCTGAACATACCCGCCCACTCTCTCATCGCAGGCTTTGAATAGCAATGGGAGAGTGGGCGGAGTTATGTCATAATGACATCACTCTGGGGGAGGATGCATACGAGGTCAGGAGCCGGTAATTTTAGTGGTCTGAGGAACCGAAAAGGTTGGCAACCACTGCTTTAAACTGCTTTACTATTAGTCAGAGAGGGACTATCTCAGTAAAGGTATGTAGTTGCTCAGCCAAGCCGAGTCTTCTTACCCGTGCTATGGGCGATCTCACGCAACATAAATCTATATCTGATGAAAATGACATGTTGACCTGTGTTATATGACTTCTGAAGTTCATGAGCTAGATCAGATCCTTTCCTAATATAATATTATGATAATGACAAAACAATATAAAAACAGGGAGTCATAAAATGTAAATACTTTGGATGTTACTAAACAGTTTCTGTGTTTAATAAACTTGTAACATTTAAATCAGCAGGGACACAAATATGGATTTTTACAAAATACATCCACTATGAAAAGTCAGTAGCATTTTTTTTTTGCTAAAACAATAATCAAAGTAACAACAATAAAGATAGTAAAGGGTATACAAAATTTACATTATCCATTATTAAACAGCAGAAGAGCAAATAGCTGGAATTGTGCTTGCTTTTATGGTATACCTAACGTATGAGTAAATAAGAGAAGTTTATTGTTAGAGTTTCCATACCCTTTAAAAATAACCTGTTACTTTGACCTGCCTGTGCACAGAGACGTCAATGATATGCTATGCTATTCTTTGTAAGACATCTCCGCTTGATTATGTTTACCGTTGCTATTTTTTCCTTTATATTTGATTTATGTTAATCTTTCAATAAACAGATCTTCTATTCTGATGACTGTAGAATGTGGTTTTGACCTTGGGACACTTGCCCTTTCTTTTCCTACAGCAAGCTGTCAACATGAAAGCTTTAATTCCTTAAAGGCATTTTCATATGATCACATATATAGAAAAGATAGCACATTCAATCTTTCTTGCTGAAGCGCCAATTCATGCTTACAAGTCAATGTGTGAAGCTTGGGACATTGGAGGGTCAACTATTTCCATGAAGGTCACTGTGTTGGAGTCAGTGGTATGATGCCAGATAAGGTAAATGTATTAAGTTTGATAAGTGAAGAAATATTAAATTTTGTAATGTTGAAACTAAAAAGTCAGCAAAAGTGTTACTTTGGAAGATTTCAAGTTTTTCAAACTAATTGCCAAACCCCTGATAATAGTATTGTCAATAAAAAGTTTAGGAATACATAGTGACCCATGGGAACATGCTCAAAAAGACAGTGAAGAAGCATATGTTTTTACATGAATCAACTTTTTACACTGAAATAGCCATTTTAATACCAACTGTAGTCAGCCGCCAACCTATTAAGTTAAATCAAAAGCCTCTGAACATAATATTGCCACCAAAACTACTCTGGGGGATGGAGTCAAGGTAACCAAAAGGAGCATTTCCCAAGAGAAATGTTTAGGTATAGGGTTCAAAACATAATCATTTAGCATTCAATGCTTAAATTAGTATCCATGCTTGCAGGTACAAAAGGTTTTTGTCCTAAGTGAACTGGAAAAATTTCTGTAAATTGGACATTTTTATTCATCCACAAATTCCACTGCAGGAAAACCTAATTTATTGCAAAGCAGTGGGGAGACAGGTGAAGCTTCAAAGCAAACAACGCAACAAAAGAAAACAATAATAACAAAGTTGTAGAATGGCTTAAATGTATAGTTTATTTTTTATTTACCCCCTGTAAAAAACTAGACACTTTAACAGGCATGTGACCTGGCCCTGTTACACAATGGAGGCACAGAAAGTGTGAGCCTTACCTTCTGGTTTACCAGAGAGGTTTAAAGCAGAACTGTACTCATCGGTCAGAATGTATTTAGAACACAAATATTCAAAGGAAGAGTAAGCAGAATTCTTTGGCAAATATATTATAATAATAAAAATTATGTTTACTTAATTTATGGAAAAAATATGCTAGACAGAGTTCACCTTTTGATTTACATAAATCAAAATGTAACTCGCTTGTGTGCTGGGAAAAAAATAAGTTCATAAAAATACAATAAAGAGAAAGGATTGTTTTAAATCCTGACGCGTTTCACCTATAAGGCTTCCTCAGGAGAAATGTAAGAGTCATTGTACTTCCAAATGAATAAAAGTGTAGTTGGGATGATAATAGAACTGGGGACATGACAAATTCTGGGTTAGCAGGTTTGGCCACCAGTTAGTCTGCACAGTAAGGGTTAAAAAGAGGCAGGTAGGCGTTAACCCGTCCAACTTCAAATTGCTTGTGTCATAATCAGTAAGTATTCCCAGCATACTGATTATGGCATAGACGTACCTGTGTGCTGGTGCCATGCAACCATGACAGATTCATTGCCATGTCCTTCGGAAGCCACCATCTTCCCTGCGTCTTCTCCAGCTCCACAGAAATCCTCTTCAGCCATTTAATGGCCATTCTCTTTGGCCACATTGCCCTGGTGTCCTAGGAAGCTGCTATCTTTGCTTCCAACTCAACAGCAGACTTCTGGAACCACGGATATCCTTTTAAGCCAATGGCCACTGATTTGTGCACAGAAGTTACATTGTCCCGGGCAATGTGTCCACTGGTCAGTGCCTGTGAATACAGCTGTCAAAGCTTGGGGAAAAGAAAAGACCAAAGTAGGAGATTACATTTCACTTTTATGGTGCAGAAATGTCATGCACACATTTACCTTTTAGGTTAATTTTTGAGACTGACTCACAGCAACAATTACCTGCCAGCTTTGAACATACCTGTGCATTCTGACAGTGAAAGTGTGGCAGATGCCAGTGAATTCATTCCTAGACCCAGTAGAGTACCCTCTATTAAACAGTACTATATCTCAACATTTTATTTTTTCCTTCACATGCCAATGTTGTTTTCATTGTACATATCAGATAACTTATGCTGATTATTTTCCCTTAAGCTTTATTTTTTGGCTCAGAGCCCCAGCATTTAAAAATTCAGTTTTACAAAAGATAAGGTGTGTTGGAAGTAAACATATGTTAACGGATCCAAACTCTCTCCTAAAAACAGTTAAAGGGTTTACATTACAGCTATTTATACTTTCACCAAGCAGCTTACCTAAACTTTATTACTTAAACAGCTGGGTTCTGTATAAAATATGGAATTAAAAGTGAACAGCCAGCCAAAATAAATGCATACTGCAGCAGTCATTGGTAACAAGTTTGTATTTATTCAGGAGGGATGCCCACGTGCTGGGTGGCTACAAATTTTGATATTGGCCTTAAATTCTTCGGGACCTGGCTGCTATGCTAGATGCCTGTAGATCAGCTTTTCACAACATTGGTCCCATGTAACCCCAGGGTTCTTCCAGATGGCATGCTGGGGATTCAATGAGCTGTGGCTGATTGTCTTCCTATGCTCATGGTGCCAGCATTGTTCTATGGCCATCACCACTTGGTACAGCCAGTCGCATGACAGTAGAGACATTTTTAGCTTTCCATAAGAATAGCTTTTGAACTGCTACTGTAAGGGACATTCTTTCAATGTATCAATAACGCAAGAGACAATTTTCTATTGAACCTAGTAAATTAGTTTTAGGAGGGGGTTCCCAGAGCACTAGAATACATTTTAAGGATTGGTCTGAGGTCAAAATGGTAGAAAAAAGTTACCTTAGATACTAGTATCATTTCAAGAACCTGGAATAAAAGACTACAAAAATTAAGGTCAATGATTTAAATTTGGTTTATGTGGCTTATGGTTTTGGTTCGGAAGTGCATTCTCATTCATTACTTTTCTTATTTTTAAATATTTTTATTAGTTTTTCAACGGAAAAATTATAATAACAACATTGTAACAAAACGTAATGAAGTGGACACGAAAAAGCAGTAATAATGAAAATACCAGTAGATAATCATTGGGATTAGGATGAATAACACAATGCGCCCAGTATAGTACAACATGGTAAAGTACAGTTACATAATGTAGTTAACAGCTATCCTGTCCCCCCGTTTAGAGTAAGAAACATAAAGATATCAAAACAAATATCAAGTTGTGGTTGAATTGGTGATCAAGAATAAAAATCAATGTAATATAAATTATAACCGCAAAGTTTTATTGTGGAGAACGTGGTGGTTCAATAAACATAAATCTTACTAAACTGTGTATCGTAGTGGACTCTCATTGGCTCAAATTACCCGTGGAATGATATGATAATAACAGAGGATTGGGAGATCATTGCCCAAAAGGCAATAGGCATACCAGGCAGTCATTTCAGAAGTGGAAAGAACTTATGTCAATTGGTAGGGTAGCTTTATATGATTCCCAGCTTTCGAAGAAACCCACCACCCAGGATTCCTTAGATAAAGAGGCCTCTATCCATTCCACTTGGAATGCGAACCATCATTTTTCAAGAAATAAAATGAGAGAATCCAATTATCTAGAATGGTCTTTTTAGACACCACTGAAATTATTAGGAGGTTTGCTACAACTTTTACTGATTCTAGTGACTTGAAGGTGTATTTAAATATTGCCCATTCGGGAGTTAGTTGTAGATAGCTCACCTAATTTCAAAGTGAATACATCACCACCGTTCTCAAAAATACTTAATTTTGGGGCAATTCCACAACATGTGGTATAAATCTGCCTCATGGTTTCCACATTTCAAACATTGCAAAGAAGAGCTTAGGCCCATCTGAAGGGAACGTAGTGGTGAAATATAAGCAAAATGAAAAGTTTCAGGATCATCTTCCTGTACACAGAAGAAGTAATAGTTTGCCAAGCTCTTCAAAAGTTTAGTAAAATCTTGCTAGGGGTGCTTTCTTGAAAATGTCTCGCCCATCTGCACAATCCAGTGCTCCGGGTTTAATAGTCTAAGTGAACCCCATTCATTCATTTTACCATACTTACTGTACTTTCTGGGTCCGGTGACAACTTGCTAGCAAAATGGCCACTGAAAGAATGATACTTGATACTGTTTTCATTATATCCCTCATCATACCCCTGTTGGGCTGGATGAGGTGTCGGTGCGGCAGTAGACAGAAACACTGCAGAGAGTCAGCAACAAATACATACAACGAGGAATCAACAAACAGGAATAGGACAAGACTTCTCTGCCCAGTAAAGTGATCCGGCCAGTAGTTTGATTTCCCCACCAACAGGACCTCTAGGTTTCCATAGCCCGAAGAAGGAGTGGGGTTTTGATTCCAAAGTAGGGCTGTTAAGAAACCATTCTTTTCACACAGAGAATTAGGGTTCTTCTTTATACCATGTTGGCTTTTTTCCCAAAAAACCAAAGAATTTGAAAACATTCTTTAGGCACCTGGAATGTATTTAGCTGATGTGTTTAATTGGGATTTATGTCAAAATATTTTTGTTTGTGGCTTTGCTATCTGTTCTTAGAGATCAATAAAATGTGTTAGTGGTGCATTCATTTGGGAAATATTTAAGGAAAAGTACCGTACTTTCCATAAGGGGAAATCTGAACTTTGAAAGTTCTTTTGTTCCAGGATAAATTTCCTAGTTTGCTAGCCATTCCCTCCACTGATGTATAATTAATAAGATCAATCACTAATAAGTTTACATGTCAGCAGGCAAAGGCCCTAGCTAATGTGCTGCTTTCAGTCTTGTCTGTAAAAAATGCTCTTGTTAATCTGGCTTAATAAAACTGCAGAGATGTAAGAATGCTTTTCACTGCTTGTGAACATCTACGAACTAAAGCAGGCTGCTTTTCAAAGAGACATTGACAAAAGCTTAATGAGTCATGATTGGCTCTGTTCAACAATTTGCTATAAAGTCTATCTAAAGTCCAAATTGTTTTAGTTTTGAATAGTGACAAGGGGGTTTAATATGTCAGTTTTTTTATATTTGTATCTGTAATTCACCCCTCTGTTTGACCAATTGAGTGAGTCAATGAGTCATGGGTATGTCAAAATTTTAACAACCAGCTTACTTGGGGGATTCCACAGCGGATCCCCAGGATCTGTCTGTCCGGGTCCAATGCCAATCTCTGCCACATTCTTCTCTTCCACATTCTTCTTCACTTCTGCTGTGCCCACACAGCTGTATGCCTCAGTACAAGTAAATGACAGCTCAGATGGTAGAGCCAACCTAAAGGGACAGTGGTTATCTTGGCATCTGCTATGCAAGCATTTGGGACTCTCCCTGGTGCACACCCATCCTGTACCTTGCCTGCTGGTTACCTGGCGAACTTCCTGGCTACTGACACCGCCACCTGCCCTGACCTCCTGCCTGGTTACTGATGCTGCCTTGCTTGTGGGGCTTTGTGTGACTGCACCTGACTCTCTGGCTGTCTTCTCTCAGAAGCCTACCCCTTCTGATCTTGGTGGGGTGACCCAGGGGCTGAGACCAGATGGCACCTAGCAGCATAGAGCTTGGTAGTCCACAGGATTACTAGCTCATCACCCCTTGCCAGGTGTTCTGGTAAAGACCAGGTGCCCCTTAGATACCACCCCCAGGTAATCTTGTTTTCTCAAGTTGGACAAAAAATGTGACCAACTGCCTAGGGAACAATTTGTTATGGCTTTAGCCAAAGCAGAAGGTTTAAAAAACACAGCATATAGATGGGTATTTCTAACTGGTATGTCTGTTACAAACACTATTAAATATAGCATAGGTTGGGTAATAATATAAACATCTATATTCTGCGGAGATTGACCCACACCACTAATATTTCAGTTTTTGGTAGATATGCAAGGGATAAACCACCTGACAATTTTTTTACATCTCTTGTTGACTCTATTTGTGAGATTTTGGCTCCACATTTTTAGGTCTATGCCCTTTCTGTTGCTATAAGATGGGTTCCAGGAAAAGGTATAACACACAAATGTTCAGTAGAAACGGATTAGAATGGGGACTTAGTACCATTAGTACTACTCCCTAGTTTACTGTAGAAGCATAAAAGTTGTAATTAAAGTCCCAAGAACATCTAGCCGGCTGCCTTGTGGATCTTTTGGACAGGAACAGATTGAAAAGTTAGTTAGTTAAAACCCTACTGTCTGTTGAGGGACATAAAGATTGTAGCTGGGCTCCTGGACATCCAATGATGTCCAGGAGTGAATGATATGGTTCTAGGCAAGGAGACCTTGGACCTGGGATACAAAGAAAAAGGCAAGAATCCAAAGGTTATTTGTGAAAAAGGCCACCAAACCAAATTTGTTGAAATAACCCTAAATTTCTCATCATGTGGTTAAACAAGACAGCCAATATTTAGGGAGCTTACAGACTCCATGTTCATGATGGTGAATACTTTTTACCTCACTTTGACTTTTGACTTGGGTCTATTTGTTCCAATCCAGAATGCATTAATCACGGTAGGCAACTCAGAAGTATATAGTGACCCAGAAGAATGGCTGAACAAAGATGTCCTTGTTCTTTAATGCTGAACTGTTTTTCAGCTGGACAGTTGGTGTTAAATTAGAATGTACTCCATCTTTGCTGCACCAGTGTATAAAGTTTATCTAGATTGTAAGCTCTTCGGGGCAGGGTCCTCTCCTCCTGTATCACTGTCTGTATTAGTCTGTCATTTACAATCCCTATTTAATGTACAGCGCTGCATAATATGTTGGCGCTATATGAATCCTGTTTAATATTAAAAATAATAATAGTTTTTCAGGCTCTAAAATCTTTTGGTTCACTTCCACTTGTTGTCTAGACTAGGTAGTCCACCACCATATCCCACCTGTAGCTAAGATATCACTTTTACATTTCTGACCTTTTAACCACTAACAGCATGCTGTGAGACAAACCTTATAAATTATAAATATATTTAATTTATGCATAAATATGTGAAACGAATTCTCTACTGGAGTTTAATAAATTACACAATGTAGCTGAATCTTAACAACATTTAAATTGCAGGAAACTGCTTCAACAGATTTCACAAGCTATCAGTAAGACAAGCAGTCAGAAGAGGCAACTAAAATGCAATTAAACAAAGGTACTTACCAATACAAAGCATCCCTTTTATGGTTAAATTAAAGCATTGTATGATTAAAACAAGCCCTCAGCTTCACAAACAGAGGCAGAACAATGTTCCAGCTGCAATTAATTCTGCCTGCTAATGGCTGTGAAGAAAGGCTGTTTGTGAATAGAACACACCCTTGAGTGCAAAGCTATCGAACCTAATGGAAAAGTGACTGATTCGGACGTTCAGAGGTGGTAATTCCTTGGTGAATTTATTAGTTGGCTGTTAACAAATTATGGCTGCTGCCCAGCAATCAAAAGACAATTATAACTAACAAACAAACATATAAGTTGTGTCGGAAGAAGTAAAAGAAGGAAATATCACTGCAGAGAGGTTATTTAGTGGTAAACACAATGGAGCTTATTAATAAAAGTGAGCCAAGAAATGATTCAGATAACTCTGTCCTATGGAACTCTAGAGGGGCAAGTCAAGAAAACAACTCTTAACATGACATAGTTTGGATTTTTCTCAATGCCAATCCTAGGTGAAGCCTAAGCTGACCATTTATTGGTTTTATTAGATAATAATCCAATAATCCAATAAAAAACTATAACATTTTTTTAAAACGTATTTAGTAACCATTTATTGGGATTGCCAATTATGTACACTCAATCTGGGAGGGAAGTTGAGGGTGTAGAAGGATTAGCAAATTGGCATAATTGTTTTTATTTTTTTTTTTACTGCATTAAATACAGCAGGGAACACTCCCAGGCAACCCGCAGCTCCCTGCTGTTCACTAAAACCACATATCACAGCCCATTAATATAGCAAATATTCTTCCTTCTTTTCCCAGATTCCCTGCTGTATTTAATGCACTGTATGGAAACAAAAAGGACAAAGAATGTTGGATGTACATCCAAACAGCAACACAAGTTTCCTTTGATATTTGATCAGATTGTCTAATCTTGTACAAATTAGGTGCTAGCCTTTCTCCTAAGTGACAATAGCCCCATATTTATATGTTCTAGGTATTTCTTTGTGAGGAAGGTGAGCATTAGTATTAGTGAAGTTTGGCTTAACTTCAGGCCAAACTTTTTAGGAATGGACACAGCATGGATTCAGTTCAACAACTTCAGGACGACAGACAATAGGTACATATGAGAAGGATATATTGATATCAACTATTCGGATAGATCATTGCTGATAGACGTTTAAGAGAGATATACAGTAACAAAATAGGTAGAAATAAAGCCAAAAGATCAGATCTCCAAAGCCCCCTATGATCATGGCTAGCAGCCTTGGGCTGGTGAGAGGTGGCAAGGGAAGAAAGATGAATGGCTGCCACCTGACCCCCTTTTTCTATTCCTCGTGGCTCCACAATGATCTTTTTCTGAAGGGAAAGGTAAACTGCTACACTATATAACAAAAGTTGTGTCCCCAGGAAGTTTTATCCATAATGTGAAGTATACACAGCAAATCTGCTCATTAGGGCAGACATTCCTGCCAAAGTGACCTGTTTCATTGCTGAGATGTGATCTCGTTCTGCTTTGCTGGTGCTTCCATCTTTATCTGACCTCCTTCCTTGTTCAAAGTCATCAGATTTGTGATTGATCATGGGAGATAACATAACTTCCCTGCATGTATAGAAAAGTTACTTTATCCTGGCAGAAAATTGTGTCAAGACTATGCACTACATACACTAATAGAAAAAAGAGCTGAAAAGTATCAAAAGTACTGGTTGCTCTTGCCAGGAAAACAGCATCCCTTGTATTCCCCGTGCTCTGAACCTGAATTTAAGACTATGGTATCTGCCATCCCAGCTCTCTTCTATGAACTACAAAACACCCTTCCACATGTTATGGATATATTAGGAGAGGGAGGTGAAGAGCAGCCAAGATTCACCATAGGCAAGATGTGTATTACTGATACGATCTACAGAACAGGAAAAGGGGAAAAAAGCATAAAAAAACAAAAGCACATCAAAGTACTGTTTAGCTTCTTTTGCTTGTGGGTTTTGATACATCTTAATTCTGATCCCAACAGAGGTGCCATGTGGAAATGCCTAGGCTTTCTTGGGGAAAGTTAGATACTTTAGCTCATCTTTTTCTTTTTTCAAATGCATGGCTGTCAAACCAACATTTAAAATAGGTGTAAACCCAATCAATAAAATCTATTATAAGCTTTACCATATTAATGCGATTTCCAGAATTCAGTCTCTTTAAATAAGTAGATAGGGGCTTAGATATGGTTTACCTTTATGTTTAAGTCAACCTTGTAATAAATTGAACTATATCTATAACTATATCTGATAATGGTGCCAGTGGCAACAGGTTAAAAAAAAGTGGAATCCTATCAATGTCATTGCTATTTATTGTTTAATGACATCATATATCACATATATAGATTCTATCTTACTGTCTCCTTTTCATTTCCAACTTTCATTGGAACCTCTGAGTTCATGTCCTTAGAAAACGATGTATTGAAGCTTTTTATTCTATCTGTAATGTTTGAAAAATGATTTGGATGAGTTAGGAGAATTTTGTTATCATGAAAACTTCCCCCTCACCATCTCATCAATCAGATTAAACATTTCTTTCTCCAACTGTCAGTTTTCAGTAAAGGTTTGAATCTGATTGGTTGCCAAACTTTACTGTTAGTTGTATTGTTTTCTGAAGGATTTAGAGCTATCCCCAATGGCCACTTTCTAGAATCTCTTTCTTATTGACCCCTGACATTGGCAGCAGGAAATATTCAACAGGAATCCAACGCCTGGATATTGATCAGTGTTCTGTAGGATAACATCAACACCTGCAATATAAGCAATTACGTTTTCCTATCATGACAGCTGTCCACATTTTCAGTTGACTGAACTGGCAAATATAAAATATCTTTAAACTGTCAGGAATTTCAACAGGGGGTTGGATGAAAAACAATTCTACAGTGAATGTGCACTGAAACCCAATGAAGAAGAATGCACGGTGTCCTGTCCAATACACGGGTCTATAACAAATCTGGCATGCAAATTTTGTGTTGTAGTACAATATGTTCTGGTGTGAATGAACCCTTAGTGTGCATGCCCTTGAAAATTCTCATTTATCCAGGTCATTGTATAATAAATAGTAGTTAGCCACATTCAACTAGACTTGTTCTCATAATGTTAAATACGCAGCACACAAGGTCAGCAACCAGGAACAAAGTGTCCAAAGAGGATGGGAATCCAATGACTTAAGGATTTCTGTAGAGCTGAAGAAGACGCAGGGAAGATGGCGGCTTCTGATGGACATGGCAATGATGGGATCTTTTACCTGTCACGGCTGCATAGCACCTGCACACTGGTAAACCTGTGCCATAATAAGTATGCAGTGAATATGTCACAGATCCCTGCAGGTCTATGCCTCCTTCTTGCTCACCCTCCTTGCAGTCCCCTGCTGCCAGCACCATCTCTGCCTCTGGATCCAACACTCTGCATATGTCCTGTACCAAGGCAGGATTCTCTATCAGCTGCCCCCTTGCCGCAGAGAACCAAGGTATTCCACAGACACACTCCCTCTGCTGGCAATCATCTGAACAACACCTGAGATTACCTAAGCAACAGCACCCCCTCTGCTGGTGGGATTGATGACTGCGGCTCACTTGATCCATGCCCATCACCTGACATTCTGTTTTTAAGGAAGTGACCTAGCAACAGGAAGTTGCCCCAAAGAAGGAGTTCTTTTAGCACTGCTTCCAGGTTCTTGTTTCTCCTGTTGCAGATTCTTTGTGTATTGACCTCAGCTTGTTTCCTGACTTCTCTTGTTTGCTGCCTGCCCTGGCCTTTTGGCTCATCTGACTACTCTCTTGGATTTCCCTTTTGCACTACTTTTTTGTTCCAGCTTGTGAGCAGTCACCTGCCTTGGCGGGTACAGGGGGCGGCAAACCTGGCAGTAGCTTGCCGCACACCATCCTCATCTCTAGAGGCTGTGAAGAAGACCAAGCTCCTACTTAGACCCTACGCCCCGTGCATGTCTCCACCCACAAGGTAGGTGACACAGTGGGTCCACCACTTGGCCTTGTGGAGCCGTGACAGAATACTCGCTGATCATGGCGGAGGCTCACCACCTACCAATGAGTGAAGTTCAGCTTTGAATGGTTTGAAATAAATGCGTTTGCATTATTTCAACCTACCGGTACTTCAGGGTGTGAAGAGGCTGTTAAAAGGAAGCTAAAGAAAGGGTTCTACCCCTCAGAGATGGCATAGGTTTACCATGTACTATTTTTGCATATTTGTCATATGGACAAAAAATTGAGCAAAAATATGACTAGGGTAATGCTGGAGCACCCCTAATCTCTTACCCCACCCTTTGCTGACCAGCCCCATTTACCCAATAATGCATTTACACCGTTTATTGGAACACATTTCTTTATTAACACAAATTATTTAATCATTAACCAACAGTTTGACTTTATTATTACATAACACACATAACAATAACTTATCAATAACTTATCTACAACTTAACCAAACCCCATTTAACCACATGGCCTTTTTTGGTTGCTGTTCCCAGAAGGCCTCCTAACCCCACAATTTCAGGCAACCTATGGCTGCAATAGCTTCATATTTTTGACTTCCAGTCACTGCAACCCTGGCTCAAATGCCGATATCAGCCATTCACATCTTCCTGCCATGCTTGACCAGAATTGCATATTTACCACTCCATTTAATCTCCGAGCACACCCATACCACAAAAGGGTTCCCCACACTCCACAGCACTTCCCAAACCCTTACCTTCCGGGAAACTCAGCCGCCAACCATCACCAATTCCCCCAGCTCTGTCTAGAGCAAAACAAAAAAAAAATGAAATTTGCCTTTAGAGATGTGAAGTCCCTAATGTCCTTGTATTTATGACAGTCATTTCATATCCATCCCTAATATTAAAACAAGCCTAATGATTTTGTAATGCTGAACCCTGGATCGCTCCAGAAGATGTTTTATGAGGTCTGTCTGATAATTATAACCCCTTTGCCAAATGTTCTGACAGTGTATTGCTTTGCTCCCAGAAGAATCATAGGCTGCGGCCGCAATGCTGATTCACTTAAACACTTAAAAGCCTATTAAAACAATATATTTTTATAAACTAACTTGAAAGATGTCAAAATGTGGAGCTACAGAACTAAGTCCATTAGGATGTTTTAACAATAAAAAAGCTTTAAAGTTTTACATTTCTTTATTTCTTTGCTATTGGGAACACTTTTCTGCTTTGTTTATATCATTTGTGATGCTATTTTTACTGTTATGTTAGTAAACAACCATGTTTGCACTGTTTTTATAATTTTAGGAACATATGATTTGCATTCTGGTCAATAAGTTACAAAATGTTTTATGTCAAACCCTATTTTCATTCCCCACCATTATAAATAGATTGTTTATAGATTGAGTGGATGGAATAGTGGATAGAGCCACAATAGGAATAATAATTAGGTAGCTTTATGCCTATAGGACTCATGGACAAAGAGGGGCTTTCTCATGCATAGGAGGTCCAGCTCCCACTTTTCAGTTTTTTTTTGTATTTGACACTAACAATTTGATGTTTCATCTACATTATAATCATATTCCCTGAGACTTTCTTTACAAGAGTGAATATTAAACAAAAGGAACCAATGGGGAAATAGCGCCATACGTAAATGTATGAATGCACGCATGAATGATTACTGCTACAACTATTTACAAAGTTTCATTTATACAGCAGCTCACTTGAGCAGCTGTAGTTAGGCAATGCTCAAACTGGCGCTGCCTTTACCGCTTCCTTGTGCCAGTGAAATGCTGGCTGGGGGGATACCCTGCATGTAGAGTCTACCCGTGGAAGCTGCATAGAGAATGAGCGGTGGTGGCAGTGAGTAGTTCAGTACTGCTCACTGCCACCCACTGTCAGACCTGCAAAATCAGTTGGTGAGCAGCTGGTAAGAGATCACTTGCTTCCGCCACAGGTCTAAGCTTGCTCTAAAAGCCGCCTTACAGGTAATGCAAAGTATTCATGTTTGCATTTTTATTTTAGTTGTACATGACAAAAAATCTGCTAAATTAAAAAATGTTTATTTTCATTTCAAACTTTGTTTTTTTCTTTAGCAATTTGCTATTCTTTGTACCAGAAATGTAATTATAGGTTAATTAGTTTTTATTGGCATTTTGAAACTTAAATACAGACTGTACAATCAATAAACAGATATGAAATAGAAAATAGTTACATCAAACAAAAAACAACAAGTATGACATGCAAATACACAAAGACAATAAAGGAGGATCTGGAAGTGAAGGGAAATTCAGAAATATAATTATAATGTTTTTAACTGGAAAAATAGAATTTAGGTTTATTTTTATTTACAGGAAACCAATTGTTTCTTAAAACATTTTACGCCTCATAAGAGCTGGAAAAAAATAATTTATTGGGGGTTTTTAAACTATAAAAAGAAAACAAAAATATGAAATATGTAAGACTTCAACTGGGTTTTAAAAGAATCACTTTAATTGTTTAATTAGTAGGAGACAGGGAGCATGTATAATATAGATTCCTTGTACTAATTGTGGATTAAGGAATGGGAACTGCCCTATATATAACCATGATTGCTAGAAACATGTTTTCAATTTTGCTATATTGTTTTCTGTATGAATGTCGGATGGAATCATATAATTTGTATATTAAATACTGTGTTTTATCATCCAGGGACTACTAACTGTAGATTAAAGAATAGAAATGACCTTTTATATATATATATATATATATATATATATATATATATATATACACAATATTGCAGGAAATATGTGTTAAATTTAATGAATGTTGGATGAAATCATGTATGTTTATGCATTAAAATTGTGTGCTGTCATTCAGCGACTGCTGTAGCAACCAGGATAGATACTAAGGTTTACCTACTATTTTATTTACATATTTTCATCTAAACTATTGTACTCTATTTATTAGGAACATAGCATACCAACATCACTACACTAATCTAATTTCCTCCCCCTTTCTATATATTAAAATCTCTATTTACTATATTTATAACCAATATATCACATATACATCATATATACATTTATTTATGATTTAATTAATAATATCTTCTCTCTATCTGAGTGCGATAGTTGGATATATGTAACACAGAAACTATTTCTCCTCTCTCAGAGCATCCAAATGCCTATGTGATTGTTACATCAATTATAATTGAACTGGCTTGAATCTAACACTATATCATAGTAAGTCCAAGTATTTTACCATTACTTTGATAACCCTGAATATCCTGAGTGTTGCAGGGGTCACTGTAGCCTTGAGTATATCTTTATATGCACCTAAATGATACTAAAAATATATACATGGATTTACTGAGACTATATGTGCAAATTGTGATGCTAATACTGTATTTTCTATAAACAATATGTATTTTTATTGCAAATTATGATGCTAATTTAATATTTTTACAGTCCTAGGGACTCTATATCCCCTGAGGAAGCCCTATTGGGAGAAGAGCGTCGGTGTGAGACCCCATTCTTTGTCTCAAGACCTATACGTAAGTCTGTAAAATCTACTATTACCTATATAGTGTGAATAGGGTCCCCTATCATGCCAATTTGTAACACAACCTTATCATTGTTTTAAAGCTTTTTGTATTCGAATAATAATAAAATTATCCTGTTTTTATACATAATTATTGTAAACCTATGGTGCCTTTTTTGAAGCCCATCTCTTCTCCCTTTTCTCCTCTTAATTGTTTAATGTTATTTTTTCTAGAAATTCAATGTTGTAGTTCTTTGTGCTAATATTTTGCATATTTGTGTATTACAAACCCTAAATGTTTAGATTATATTAGAAAAAGAAAAAAAATACATCACTAGTAGAGTGCACACAATAGATGATTCTGATTCATGTTATATTTTGCACAATGTGCAGATAAAATTGTCAGAACTGGGTATGCACTGAATGAATCCATGGATCCATACCCAAAGACCCACATTCACCAATCACTACATCATTTCTGTGTGGATCACTGGGGGCCAAATATCAGCTGTGCATTATCCCCCAGCTAGTCCACTACTTCTTCGTAAGTGACACAAAATCTCACTCATTGCGATGGTATGCCGTCTGTCATTGGGGAGCAAGATACAAAGTTTGTTAACTCTAATTTCCAGACAAGTTTTGCTAACAAACCCCCATTGGCTCCGGTATGCGGTCTTTCCCATAGGACCCCTTGCATTAGCGTCTTAATTTAGGGGTGCACGTTTGTGCATTAACCAATTATTACAAATATGTTGGTCTTCATGGTAACATTGTTTTTATTTGCTAAAAGACAGTGTTAGCCGGTCTTTAGCTTTATCCCTGTGACATGGGCCATCCAGAAACTCTGTAAACTGCTGATGTTACAGACCTGGCATGTTCTTGCCTCTGCTTTTGGTTTCTCATTGCCTTCCCAAACCATTGCTTTACCATAGCTTACTTTGGCCTGGTTTCCAACCTTGCTTTTACTTTCCTGTTTGCAACTGTTTTGCCTGTACATAAATGACCCATTCTGGGCCTGAATTATTAAAGCTCCTCAAGGCTGGAGAGGATAAACTTTCCCCAGTGAAACTGGGTGATCCAGCAAACCTGGAATGGATTTCATCAAAGTAATTTGCTAGCAAATGATTTAAATCGGGGACCAGATTTATTCCAGGTTTCCTGGATCACCCAGCTTCACTGATGAAAGTGTATTCTCTCCAGCCTTGAGGAGCTTTAATAAATCAGACCCATTCTGTACGATTATTTTGGTGTTGCTAAATTTGACCCAATCTGTAACAGATCATTCCCCAGCTTAGCAAATGAGGTAAAGCTCTTCTCATCCAAACTTGTGCAAGCAAAATGTTGTTTTTATGATTGGGTATCTGCAATGTTTTCACACCTATTTATTAAGCTAAGTGAATTATTTTTTGCATAGTGATAATTCACTTTTTCTAAGTGAAAAATAGCCTCAAACCCAATGGGTCAAGTTGATCCTTACTGCTCATTTAGTAAGCACCAGTGGCCCTTCATTGCCCCCACTGCAGACTGTATCTCTATCAAAGGAGTTTTAGCTGGAGAAAATGCTCTTTCAGTTTTGAATATCCACCAGGTATATGACAGGAATAAATGGAATTTCTTGTTGATGCACAGAAAATATTTGGATTTGACAAGTGAACAATAGTTTTTGGGGTGCTAGGGGACAGTCACCTAAGTGCTAACTATAGAAAAGTATTGTCATCCTTTAAGGGCCCATTCACACCACACTGCAGTGAATTCCATGGCACACATTTTCACACATTGACGTGTATTGAGGTGTTGTGCACTGGACAACATAGCAGCAGCGGTACACCATTGCACCATTCTGTTCTACTTTTGGGAGCAGGGATACACAGCCCTGTGTAGGCGCAATTCAAATCTATAGTCAGAGCTTGCAAGGAGCCAACACTAGGCTAATTGTCTTCCTTTATTCTTAAATTGCCCCCCAGTTCTCTCGCTCCGCCCACTTTGTATCCACTTTATATAGGTATCTTCTGATCAGTTAAATAACACACTTTAGTTTTCTTTCTCTTCTTACTGCAGTGATGGTGGTTGGTGTCTATACTCCATTGAGCAGAGTTGACACCGGCGCGACTTTCTGCACCACAGCACTTTAGCCCAAAGTGTTGATGTCCTTCTATGACACCAGGAAGTGGGTTAAACGATGCTCCATCATTCAGGAACAGCAGCTGGTGACACAGCAGAGTTCCTGAGAGAGACATCAATGGATTCATAGAGACTGTATCAGCGTGAGCCGAATTTTTAATGAGCAACTTACATTGAACCTGTTGCTTCACTCTTCATTATTTACTTTAATTGTGTATCTCATATAACAGCTAACGAACAAAAAAAGTCTGAAATTGCCAACAGTATGTGTAAATTTGCATTCTTGTACAGACAGGGGGAAATAATTTGTACAAATCTGGTTCTAAGGGTCAAAGTGAGAAAAAAAAGATCAAGATCAATTAATCAAAAAATCCAAATGTAGCCAAGAGTTATGTAAAAAGTTATATTCAAATAATTAGAACCTAGAAAGGTCATGTAAAAACTGAATGCTCTGTGAAAAAGAATAATGAACTGCAATACTTTTAATAATAAGGATAAACTTCTTAATAACGAGTTTTACACAATGACAGTGTGTCATATTATCTCATCATTAATTCACCAAACTAAAAGAAGAATTCCAAACTATTAAGTACATTTTTTATCTATTAATCTTTCATTTAGTTAACAGCTTGTGTCTCTTTTCCTCAAGCTCCTATAGATTTTATTCTGCTTGTCTGTAATTTGGTATTCAGCCAGATCTTCGAATCGGGTTTCAGGACTTGGCAGCGCTGTAATGCTATAGATTTGCTGTACCTCTAATGCTTGCTCAGTTGTTTCGGAATATGGCATGAATAGTAATCAGCAGAAGATATCACATACTAAAAATGTAATATTAGGCTCTGGAATTTTAAGACCCTCAACCACTTTAAGAGCTATAAGCCTTTGAAGGGTTCTGTCTATCATTTTGGTTTTCTATTTGGGTTTGACAGTTTTGGCATATTTTTTTGTAATCTGCTAATCTTTGTGTGTGATCTAGTGTCAACTGGGTATGTACAGTGGTTTGCAGTGCCATGCATTATTGTAGGGTAAATCTGTCCCGGGGCTATCTGCACACATATCTAGCATGGTGTAGAAATTATTAGGTGTCTGTCACATTCAATAGTTCTATAGCCTAAAATACAATTAAAATATGAAAGTTATTTTTATTAAAGTTTTAGTAAAAGACAGACACGGCAAGTGCATTATGGATATACATAGGCAAAACAAAGCAAACAAAACCAAAAAAGCCACAAATTAGGGAATAGGAATTTAAAACATTAGAATGGTAGCATCCATAGGATGGTCCAAAGTAAAAGGTCACAATGGAATATTACCAAACAAGATATGCAGGTCTCTGAAAGCCAACTCCTAGGAAGATATCTAGAGAAGAGAAAGAAGAAGACAGAAAGTAACAGATTGTAGGGGGATTTAAAGAATGGAAAGAAAAAAAGTGCTGGAGTGGATGATCAGGGCAATAGGAATGGAAGGGGGAAGAAAGGAAGAGTTGGGGAAAGTAAGAGGAACTGAAGTTTCAGTTTAAGCTTTACATTAACTGGGAGCTACTTTTTCAGATATCCGTGCCACTACCTACATAATGTAAATGCTTCCATTGGCTGTCCCGTGGCAAGGTCTTTTTAGAATGGAGAGGAGGACCAACAGTAATGAGGTCAGCAGGAGGGACAGGTAGGGATGCATCTCCAGCACTGGATCAGTGGTTTTCCCAACCCAGAAGCAGAAAAATCAAGGGACCAGGATTCCAGAGTTCCAGATTCCATTGAGTTTATCTTCCTTTTAAAGCCAAAGACAATAAAAATATGTATATGTTACTGCAAACCTCAAAGAGAAACAACAAATAACACCTCTCAAAAAGGTGCTCAAAAGGGTATTGAACTTCAGCCAAACAGATAAATACAAAATTAAAATACATATATGGGGGCTGTTTACTTGCCAAAGTATTCATACTTCTATCCAGCCAGTCCACTTATTTACACAACAGCTCTACAAAAGCTAAGCAAGCTAGTTCCCAGCCCTGTTCATGCAGTAGTATACCAAAGTCATCTTTCTGCTTTCTTTACCTTTTGACATGTTTCTTGCAGAACATGGGCATACAATGCCTCTGGTTGATAATAAGCAATGGCCTTCCTTCTCCCAGTGTTACACTTACCATACACCTTACAAATCTACCGCATAATCTCTGTGCATTTCCCTTCTGAAATAAAATAAATCTACCTGCCTCATTGCAATTTTTTAAAATACATTCACCTGTCCCAGTTTCACTGTGCATGCCACCATTTTCTTCTTGACACACCCTGGCATCCCACATTCCAGCACATGCCAGCATCATTCATGAGCTGGCAATGATCGGGCAGATAACTGTGATTTTATTGCACCGGGAACATCACCTGTCCCTCCTGCAATAATAGACTTGCCTGATAAATAAATAAATTTTTGTTTGCAGAACTAGTTATTTTCTTAGAAGTTATTCTGCAGCTCATTTTGCTGTGACCCCCCCACCACCCAGCAGTGATTCAGCTTCTCAGCTTATACTGCCCCTTCTTTCCAGCAGTCAAACACCGTTCATTTTGCTTCTCCTCCCAGCAGTGACTCTCAACTCACTCTTCTACTTGCTCCTAAAAGTGACTCTGTAGCTCAGCTCCCCTTCTCCTTTACCTACTCTGCTATTTATTACAATGAAACTTGTTCGTGATATACAATGGATCAGCAAACTAAATGCAAACTTGGGTTTACCTCTACTGTAAACAGGGATACCTTTCAACATGATTTCCTTCCATTACATAATACATAAATGCTCTTTTCCCACTTTATGTACAATATGATTAGTGAACAAAGTTTTCCTTTCTCACCCCCTAAACAACAGCTTTTCAGTTTTCAACACAGTGCATTAAATTCACAGTTTAAAAATTAATTCACCGAGAATCATTTCATAAAACATTTAGCACAATTTAATTCCCTGCTCAACCCGTGCCTGAAAAATAAAACTATTATACTCAGCAGCTGAAAATCAACCTTGCCTTATGGAACATCTCACATTCCATTGAAGAAGCAAAAGGAGCACTCCTTGTAGAAGACATATCACAACAAAACTTTTACAAGGTTATAAACAGTAATTACTTTTTATTAAATGCCAGCAGGCACTGCTATTGATAGTTAAGGGAATCTATATTCCTTTTTAAATTTTTATTGCTGTACTTTTGAACTTGATTACCTTGAATTGTTTCCATTGCTAAAATTTGCCTTAGATTATCAGTTTGGTTACAAATTGTTTGAAACCCTGATAGTTTTTAATGCTGCCTGTGTTTCTGTTGGGGGTCGTCATCAATTGGAATCAATAGGATGTCAGAATACCAAATAAAATGTATTTAGCTGCACGGATAAATGTTCAGGAGCAGTACGAAATTGGGCACTTACCATTGATCTAATGGTCAGTTGTTAGGCATGATAGTAGTTTTATTTTTTTTTCCAACAAAGTACCATGTTATACTTTTAACTAGGTTCAGTCCAGCTTTGCGATCAAGGAATCCATGTCGCTCCCAGTGGATGGCACTTTGCCAGTTGCTCAGTCATTTGCACTACGGTGCTGGTTAGGCTCTGTATGTTCAGACTGGCAATGGGGTTGCAGCGTAGTTACCACTTCCTTATGTCAGGGAACTGTTGCGTTGGGGAAGATACTACAAGCAGCTTTTACCCAAAGCAGCCCCATAGCTAAAGAATAGGGGTAATGAGTGGTAAAGTACTGCAACCTGTTGTCAAATCTGCAAACACATTTTCTTTGAGAACCAGCAATGTGATGTGATTGACCAGGGGGCAAAGTGCCAGCCATTTGGAGCAGCACAGAATCGCTTGATCCCAAGGCATAATATAATATATAAATATAATGTAATATATACATTTTATACAATATATATAATAAAAAAAACAATTTTTTTTGCTGTTAGGGTAGGTACTGGAGTGGCTGGTTGATGATGGGTGAAGTCAACACACAGGCTTAGTCCATATACAGTCCAGTGATTATTTTGGTGAAACACAATCAGCAGAAGAAATGAATAGGGGTGCAGAGTTTCTTGAAAGAATATCTTACAATCAATTCATGGGACACTGGAACATCTTATCACAAAGTGTAGGACTCTTCACTATCCACATGCTAAAGTAAGACCAAAGGGCTCAATAGCAGGTGTGCACCGATACTCAGCGTCCATGAAAAAGCTCCCAGATGAAGTAGGTAACCCTTGCAATGACAGTCCTGATTAAAAGCACACATGTGCAACTGTCCAAGCAGGTCTACCATCTCTGCAAGCCTTTCTATTACAAGTCAGGACTGTCCCCCTCTCAGTCCAAGATCCAGACTTGGCTAAGCTGAGCCAATTGCCCCAGTCCCAATGAACTCTTCCCTAGAGTTCCCTGACAGGTCCTCCTCTTCCTAGGCCAATTCTCCCAGCATTTATCAAAGTCAAACCACCTGCCTCACTGGATGCCAAACCCAATGACTGGGTGTGAAAGAATCAGGTCATTGATGAATAATTCCTTCATATATTATAGCCAGGCACCCTACCCAGTAACAGGAGAGAGAAGCCAGGTTAGAACCCCCTAAATCACCTAACACTCAAATTCAAGCTGGTTCTAGACGGGATGTGCTCTTGTCCCTCCTGAGAAGGGCATTGCAACTAAACCAGTGATACAATGGATAGATTCAAAAGTAATAAAACCTCCTTCAATTTGTGTAATGTTGGGGGATTTTCCTTTACTTTCTGCCCTGGAGCCTAGATAGAGAGGTAGTAGGTTGACGAAAAGATGTTTATCGCTCACGAAAATGCTGGAGGAACTTGTTTGTATATTTGTAAATCTACTTCTTCACACACAATACAAGTGCAAATTCAAAGTATTTGCTAAAACACCTGTTACAATACTCACAGGGTTTAGGTGTTCATTTAAATATACATACGTTATCTAAATAGTCATAGAAAACAAAGTGAGGGTAACCGCGCTTCGCCGTACAAGATCCAACCCGTTTCACCACTAAGGGCTTCCTCAGGGTTTGGTTATTGTACGGGTGTAGCAGTCTGAATATGAATATTCAAAGAATAAATATTAAAACAGAGGACTTTGAATTTGTACTTGTATTGTGAATGAAAAAGTAGATTTACAAATATTCAAACAAGTTCCTCAAACATTTTTGTAAGCCGTAAACCTCTTTTCTTTAACCTTTTCTTCCATTCAATTAATAACCTGCTAGAGGTGGCTTTAACAATATTATATGAATTAGGAATTAGGAGAGAATGAACAACAAGAACCACCCCTTCTCCTTTTATTGGGAGTATTATGTCTACCCACAATTTTTGTTCTCATGGCAACTCCAAATTTTGGGGATTATCTGCCTTTATACATACATTTTAAATAATCTTGCAGCAAAGTTTCAGTAACTTGTACTAAATATAACCACATATGTGGTGACATACATCATTGTGTATTACCTACATGATTGTGCACCAAAGAACAGTATACAGATGTGAATGGGACACAAAAATCGCTAGATCTCAATTTACATAACATGCATTTTGTTGTGCATTGCAATGCATAGCATTAAGGAAGCCCATTCATGAACAAACCAGAACAGGCAATAAACAACTGCATCTGAAATCTTTGTTCGGACACATCACATATTAGTGTGTTACTGTGCATTGCAATGTGCTAGAACACAGATTTGTGGCTTTAGTTTCTTGGGGCACTATTGAAAAAATTGGCAGTACAACACTTTACTATTTGTATGGTGCCTTGTCTCATGATGGGGATTTGAAATTCTTTATCTTTCCACAATTACAAGAGAATGCACAAATAAAAACATTTCACAGACAGTTTATTAGCCAGTTGAGTCTCAAGAACAGTAAGTGAACTGGAAAATGTGTTGTGCATGTATAGTTGCTGCGGAACACTGGGATTTACCAACAGATAAAGAAAAGAGGAAAAAAATAGAATTTTATGTTTAAAAATTACAACTAATTGTGATACATATTCTTTATTGAACTCAATGAGCCTGATTTATTAAAGCTTTCCAAGACTGGAGAAGATATCATCATGGGAGAACCTGGGTAATCCAGAAAACCCAGGAATGGAGCTGGTCAAGGAATAAAAACTTTTGCAAACAATAGCACAAGATCTCTAAGAAATGCATTCCAGGATTTCTGTCTGATCCAGATTCACCTATGGTAGTCTATCTGCAGTCTTGGAGAGCTTTAATAAATCAGGTCCAATGCCATTTGTTTAGTGTTTACATTTAGTTTGAAGTGTAGACAAACTAAAAAAAAAAAAAAAAAAACTTACATGCGGTGGCTGCTATAGTTTTCTTTAGAAAATGCCATCATATTTCCTGTCCTAGAGTGACAGTATCACAACTTTCTCCCGTTGTCAATAACCAAGGGAGACATGGCTCTGCAATCCTCAGAGCTCGGTAGCAGTGCAGCAGAGGCAGTGACCCTGAGTTACCAGTGAACACAATTTCTGGTAGGATAAATAGGTTTAACGAGATATAACAAAATATTTCAAATGTACATTTAACAAATCAATAGAAAGTAAAAAAAGAAAAGGTAATTGTTAGGAAGGACATACACTTTAGGAAGTCCAAAGTCGTATGAATGGGTATTTCTGACTGGTACTCTTTAAGAAATGCTGGCCTCAGCCTAATAAAAAGTTTGTTTTCTGTAATTTTTAAACTAATTGTTTATTATATCAATTCCATATACGCAGTCTATAATCTTCATACCTTTCTAAATTAAATCCCAGCTTTATTATTGACATAAACTTTTATATATATGGCTAGGAGTTTATCCAAACAAAGTGACCTGCCTGGGGACACAAAGATTTGATGTGGAGAATTGATCCAATATCTCAGACAGAGGCATTCAATCGATGGCAGGTATTCTCTATGGTTCTACAATTTCTATTTAGAAGTGACATCAAAACAAGAGTAGGATTCTAAATTCTGTCCTAACAAAGGTTCTGAGCAGCTGCTGGAAGGTAGTTTGGTGCCCGTGGCAATCAAATCATTTTGCCTCTATGTGTGTATAGTTATTATGAAGTGACAGTTTGATGAGTGGATACCATTATGAGTGCTTACATTTTTACCAGAGAAAGAGAATCAAAATTCACACTGCAGGATTCCAGGTATTTATCATCGGCATATAATTGTTTTCCTTTCTTTTTCTTTTTTTCCTTGTTCATACCTTTTTAGCCTTTGCTCTCTAAGCACTGTCTAAAGGGAACCCAACCTAGAGGATGAGTTTTTATTAGTCACTTAAAAACAGTATTGCTGTTTCAGAGCCATTGCTGATTGGACTCCTTCAGTAGATGGTAGTCACCACGTAACTAATAAAGAACTCATTATAAGCATTTTGGTGAGCTGGTGATACAAATTTTCAAACACTGGACAACAATACATCAGCAAAACTGTTGGGTCTCTGAAACAATGCACTCCCTTTTCTGCAAACATTGACCATAATAAAAGTTCCCCCTACCTTCTTTATGATTTTAAAGATGAACAAATTATGAAATAGCTTATATAATTGCCCCGTTCCCAATCTAAGTATCTCTTACTCTGTAACACACTTTCCAGCACAGTAATAATATGATACATTTTTCTTGCAAAGGATCACATCGCAGTGGATAAAAGTATAATAGTGTATAATTGTATAATAATAGATAATAGTATAATAGTGAGATATTAGACCAACATTAATTCTCACGGCTCCATTCATAAATGCAACCGCAATACTCCTCCTCTCATAGTGAGTCATGCGGCTTGGATTTATGAATTAACCACCTGGGCATTACACTGATGTCTAGATTTCTGTACCAAAAGTGGTACACTGTTTTTCATGAAATTTTTTTTTTTAAATTGTAGACCTGTAACTTACAGAAATATGTCCGAACAAGGGTCTAGTAGATATCATGAATATAAAAAATGTTTAAAACACACAATCATGTAAAAAATAAATAAATAAATAAATACTTTTAATAAAATTAAATAAAAGACACAAAAATCAGCCTAAACAAGAATACATAAATAAATGAAAAATACTGAAAATGCGATAATTCGGTATACTGTATAGTAATATATTTTTCTAAAACATCTCCCTAGTGTCCAACGTCACATACCTATAGACAAAACCACATAAATATATTTTGTATTATTTTGTATTGGATTGGATACAGGACTTTGTATTCAATCCAATACAAAATGAGCGTTTGAATTTACCAGGTATATACTTTGTATTTATTTTGAATTATTTTGTATTGGATTGGATACAGGAGTTTGTATTCAATCCAATACAAAATGTGTTTGAATGAGTTTGAATTTGAATTTCCTGCACACGCGCCGACGTCATCGCCGAGGGACACGTACACGCTACGGACGCAGAAGAAGAAGCCGGCTGGCTTCTTCTCGGGGAAGGCACCCGACGCTGGAGAGGGAGATCGACGCTGGAGGACGACGCTGGAACACAACGCTGGATGATCACAGCGGGACCAGGTAAGTGATCCATAAACCCGAACTTTTCTCAGTGTATTTTCATAATTGATCGATAATTGTAATTTTTTTAACCCGAACCAAGGTTGGGTTTAGCGGTAGGGTGGTTAACGCGGCCGTGGGAAAAATCAGAGGATTTTTCCCACGCTGCATTCATTCATGTGCAGCCAGCTGTGAGATTCACACTGTGTTACTGGATAGAGAAACTCTATCCAAGAACACATACAACTAGTAAGGGGCTGCAAGAGCAATCAGGGTAGCGGAGCTGACAGCTCCGCTCCCCTGACTGGTCTTGCAGGTCATAAAAATTCAGTCTCGCCGGCCGAATTTACAAAGGCCGTTCTCGCCTACATGTTTGGTAAGCGAGAACGTCCCATGGAGAATCCATGTGTTTTCATTGGCAGTGATTGATTGTCCACCAGAGAATGTCAGATTCACCGCTTTATCAATGAACTACTTAGTAAATCATACCTTGCTAAGTAAACTAAGTAAATCATACCTTGCTAAGTAAACTGCTATCTGAGAAATACTAAAATGTGTCCAGATCCTGGTCCTCATAGTCTGGAGGTCAACAGGCCTGTAATAATCAATGTATTGGCTTGTTGAATTACCTAATTTGTATACCTTCTTCTACACAGATAAATGGTGAATGACATTGAATGATAATACATACTATATGGTCATAAGTATACCTACCTATATGGCCAAATGTATGTGGCTCCAAATTATTCCATTTGGGTGCTTCCAATAAAAAGCACTGGTACTGCTGCAGTATACAGATGCATTTTAGACAAATGCATGTTTCCAATTGTAGAAAAGTTTAGGAAAAAGCTTTTTTTGCTCCAGCATGATGCTCCATAAAGACATGAGTTGACTCAAATAGCCCGCAGGGAGCCCTCAGCTCGAGAACAGCATTGCCAAGGCACATGTAAGAATTACTATTTATTACCACCATCTTAATAAAAATGTAAATTTTTTTTTATTTTTTTTTTAAATGCTTTCAATGCATAAAATAGAAGATTGACTTTTTACATAAAATTTCTCTATAGGCTTTGATTTAAACCTTCAGGGGAAAATAGCCCCATTGGCCCTACTGGAGTTGCAAACACACCCACTCACTGTTAATACTGAATTCTCTGTAATGTGAAATCAATGAAAAATTCATCCAAAGCACTGAAACTCTCTCAGATTTGCTGCTGCAGGTAAAACTTAAAAGCTCAGACACAAAAGTTTCACTGCTGGAGTCTCTAGAAAATGTAAGGAGCCAGAGGGTAATTCAATCTAACTATACTAAATTCCAAAATCAGGTAAGAGTTGACCCTTTAAAGGAAAAACAGTGGTGGATTTTCAGGTGGTAACTGCTAAATACAACAAATTACTTCCACCATCAGTAACACCAATAAAAAGCATAATTTGCAGGATAGGAAGCCAACACTTTAAAGTAGATGTAATCACAATCTGTAAAATCTGTAAATAAGTTTTATTGAGTTAATAAAATGTCTGATGTTTATAACCTTTTAAAAATCTACTGCTTTCATTAAAATATTACCTGCTGAGCTTGGTATAGGGTGATTACTGTTACAATGATGCTCCTGCATTGTCACTTTTTGGTTGCACTGATCCACATTGTGGTTGCACTGGTCCACATTGCACAGGCAAGATATTTTGGGAATACAGGGTTTTAAATGTGTCTTTTAATGTCAAATAATTCATTAGGTGATGCTACTGCTAATATACATTTACAGTGAATTCAGCTGTACTAGCATTTTTTTACCTTCACATAAAAAGTTATACATTTTTAGACAATAGAATCTAATGACACCAGAGACTGATGCTCTAGAGTAAGGCCCGCGGGCCACATCCGGCCCTCTTCCATATGCACATCTTCTATGTTTCACTATCGATATTGTGCTGCCAGGGGAGGGAGCTGCTTCCCACCCACCTTGTACTGTGAGATAATCCTAGCACCAGCATGAAAGCTGTGTTCATGCTTCTGTCATTATCCCCATGTATAAATCCTCAAAGGGGGCCTATTTCAAGACTAGGGTCCCCAAATTGACTGAGCAGCTGGTTGGCTGCCTGTCACACATAGCTGGACACTTACATTCTGTGAACCGTAATTTCTCTTTAACAGTAGAGGAAGGGAAATGTAGGATAAGTGGGGGACTAATGTGGTTAACCCCCCTCCAAGAAAATGTTATCACTCCTACTATAAAATGGTGCCCTGTCACATAATAATGTCCGCATATGTTCTTTAAATTCCAATTTCTCCTGAAAGGAGAGCTGTAAGTATATTAAAATGTATGATCAGTAGGGGACTCTTTGGCTAACTTCCCCCCAAAATTTTATTGCTTCAGCGCCATCACAAGATAAGAAAAACTATACCTATCATACTGTGCTATCCTGTCACACATGTCTGGCCACTTACCTTTTTTGAACCCTAATTTCTCAGAAATGGGAAGATATAGGGCCCTGAAGATGTAGTAGTAAGAGCATGTACCCCCTGGAGATCTACCTATATTTCTTTGGAAGTATCCATTGCAGAGATTCTCGATTTGTCATCGCTTTTTGGTTCATGTATGTTATGGTAACTAGAATCATTTCAATGTAATTTCATTTTTAATTAATACTTTTCTAGTTTTAAACATTAACCTTCTTCAATGTTTGTGTGCATTGTGGTCTGCAAGTTTTATCCCAATGTCAACAGCGGTCCCACAAGAAACAAGGTTGGGCACCACTGTTCTACAGAATATCTGAATCAGGAAGGACTTTTTTCCCCTGCTGGAGTAAATTGAACCATGTTTAAAAAGTTTTGTTTTGCCTTCCTTTGTGTCATCTTTGCGTATGTGTCTATCTTGATTATTTAGATGTTCTAGTATGTTTATTTCCTTAATAGTTGAATACAATGGGCTTGATAGAATATTTTTTTCAACCTACTTATATAATGCCTAAGTAATATATAAATCAAAGTGGAATTAAACTGAAAACAGAAAAACACATTTACCTTTAATCCCGTAGGTCGCTCGATGGTGCTGGTCCTTCCCGCTATTCGGTCCTGCGTCGCCTTGGAATTCCTTTACACATAAGGGTTGTCTACCTTTTTATGTAAAATGAAAATGTTGGTAGGCTTTAAATATATGATATGTAGGTCCCTTTAAAATGACACCACAATAAATAACAAATGCTCATATTTCTGTGTTATCCGTTGGGGCAAGTGGGTTTAATTAAAAATGGAAATTGGAAAACGCTTTTCATTACCAATCAGGCTGTTATTTTTATATTAGAGTTGCCCTACTTTGTATACATGGCCATATGTACAATTTATGAGTGCAATTATATCATCTATCCAGCTGACCTAATGAAAAAGTGAGTCAGCCCTGATCACACAGCCTCCAGTATCTGCATGTGTTCAGATTATTGATCTCCAGAAAACCTCATACCACTTACCCTGGAATGTAGGTTAATGATCATATGTGACTTCCAAATTTGTTGTACTTTAATTGGGCAGAAGCTGGAATTTAAAGTTATCGATCAAAAGGAAACTATACAATGAGAGATGGTGTTACATAAGTTGGAAAAGTTATCTAGAATGTTAATGTTGTTGGTTGCTTTTGCTCATAATTATCATCGGTATTGTGTTTCTAGAAGAATGTTAAAGTTAAATTTATAAAAGATATAACAGACACAAATGTAATGCAGCTTGATATTTAATAATACATTTTAATTGTATTTGCAAATGTAAGCAGTGTATCTGAATCTGGATCCATATCTAAATCCTCTATACAACAGCCTAAAGTGAACCTATCACCAAAATGTACTTTATATAAAAGTGTAGATAACCCTTTAACCTCCCTGGCAGTATTCCTGAGTGTGGCTTGGGGTTAATTTTCAGTGCCAAAAGCGGGAACCCTGAGCCACACTCAGGGTGAAATTGCCAGGGAGTTTAAAACTCCTATCTGGTTCCCATGTTCCAGCGGCATCCTCCAGCCATGCGTGCGGCATCCTCCAGCGATGCCCTGGCAATGATGGCCAAGCATCGCCAGGCTACACAGCGTGTTAACGTTGGGAACACAAGATCAGGGCAAGCAGAGGCCGGACGGGCATCTGCTCGCGAGCCCTAGGCTGGAGGGTGGGACCATTGGACAGGTAGGCGGAACCAGGCGGGAGTTTTAAAATAATGAATATTTTTAAATGTGCTGCTTTTACATTTAAAAATACTCATTATTCATACCGCCAGGAAGGTTATGTAAGGTAAAAATGATCTGTTTTTTTTTTTTTTTTTTGGTTTAAAACCCTTTTTAACCTGCCTCAGTAAAGACAGAACCAGAGCACAAAACCCATCCCAGGAGGAATCCATCTACTCCTTCTGCACATGCCTGAGATCAGATATGCGTAGAAGGGGCTTTTTCTTACATGGGGAAAAAATGCTGATCTAACACATGCGCAGTGAGATCGGCATTCATTTTTTCCCCATTTATAGCAGGTTATGTCACCCAATCTCACGTCTGCACAGTGCAGTGCAGAAGAAGAAAGGAAACAGACGAAGAAGGCGACACCTAGCGCTTCCATAATGCCTGGACGAAGGAGGATTCCAGGAAATCCAGGAAAGCTCCCTAGGGATCGAGGGATCTGTCGAAATGAATAAATAAATGATTGGCCACTTTTTCCTAAAGGATATTGTGAAGGAAATAGAGTTAGGAAGCCATTAGGACCATGACAACTCATTAAACGGTGGAGCCAAAAAGTAAGAAATCTTGTGGCAAGTTTCAGAAGTTAAAGCATCATATGTTTATTAAATATTTTAAAGATAAAAAAGCTATGTGGTACAATCGATACCTTGTAACTATACACATAATACATGTTTTTTTCTGCCAAAATAATTTATATTATTATTAATATTACTTTTGTAGTTTTCAAAATCAGTTGTAAGAACTGCTTGTACTGACATTTCCTCTGAAGAAGTATTGGTATTACCAAATGCATTGGGAATGTATTTTAAACATTCCTCCAGTTATGAAGCATTGAACACCTCTACAACCTCTGAAGCCCTTGCTTTGTTATTTGGATATTATATATATTTAAACCTCCACAAAATCTCTTTTAGAGTTCAGTGAGTAGTTGTGGGCTTAATGGCTTCTAACCTCTATTCTCCTCAAAATACTCAACCTGGAATGGGTTTACTAAAAATCATTTGCTATTAGTTTTTAGTCTGGACTAGATCCATTTTGGTTTGTTGGATCAGTCAGGTTCTCCTATATTAGACTAGCTAAATCAGTCTTGGAAAACTTTAATGAATCTGACCCATTAAAAGGGCCCCTGGAAATCTAGAAAACGCTGTGCATAGGTAATTGCAACAATTAGATATGTAACAGATACCCAGAAAAATACACATCAACTGCATACTTGTAATGTTGTTGGTAGTTAAAGGGTTAAGGGAATGACGTGACTTAATAAACAAATGAAATTGAGGAGTAGAAGTTACCAAAACTTTAGACTTCTCTATTTCAGATACTGGCGGCAACAATCTTTTGTATATTGGAATACAAAGTAAATGATGATGATATGTACGTATCATAATAATCAATCTCATACCCTTCAGCAAGTTTCTTTTCCTTATTCAGTCTCTTCAGCAGAAACTTTCAGCTCCCTTATGGCTCTCTCCGCTGTGCTCTGTATGCAAGAGCTTCAGGGCGAGACTGACCGCAGATTATCTGAGAATTTTATTCCAGTAACGTTGTGAAATGATGCCATTATTCCATGCAATGCTCTTCCTGCTAAGTGACCTTTTCCATAAATCACTATTTAACATTGCTTTTGTGCTTTGCATGTCTTTTTTCTGGAGTTTTCCATAACTTCACAAATCAGAGTATACTTTTTTTTTTTATATAAAGCTTTACTGTGGATTGGTAAAATGTCACCTATGTAGGAATGTCTGCTCTACCCCAGTGATCAGACTGGAGCATTGTAACTTTGTAGGAAGTAACAGGGTGAGAGGCTGCAGCAAGGACTTTTATGATGCAGACCCTGGGATATACATAATTTTATCATCTGTAAGGCAGTACCTCAGTTCAGGAATAATATGCTGGCCCTGGATGATGCCTGGACAAATATTGAGGTGTGATTGCCACTTCCCTATGTGCAGAAACCATGTCCAAGGTCAAGGGGCTTTATGTAACATCTCAGCCATGGCTACCCCTAGAGAAAAAATGAACAAATAGGGGCAGTAGTAAAAGCATGAGTACCGCTTGCCGCCCGCTGTTAAACAACAAATTCATTAGGAAGCAGCAGAGTGGTTGGGACTATGGAGCAGCTGGCAGCAACCAGGATCCCTCTGAGAACCGTTGTTCCCCCAACCAGACTAAATTTTTCCTAGAGGATTTGAACTTTCCTTGCCTGGTCTTTATGACATCATCACCCCGGCCATTAGCACAAACGCCACAACCAGGAAGAATTGTCTTTCAATAAGTGCATTATGCGTGCTTATGTATACAGTTTCTTTAACATAATCCATTTTATGTCTGTTTGTCTGGGGGACAGACTGGTAGAAACCATAATACATTGGATAACTATACTGGTGAAGTCAGATCAGCAGCACTGGGATGCAGCAAAGAATGAAAACATTTGTAAAAACTTATAGTAAAAATTACGACAATTATAAATGATACGAGGAGCTTTAGACAAGTATATGTCATTCAATTGGATTTGTATATCTACTTTCTTAAAGCTACTCTATTAAAGCTTAACTGTGGCCTCCTGCCCAGAATCAGCTTGCTACAGGCAGGAGGAAGGATTTCCCCATCTCATCTCTCCCAGTGATATAATGCAGCATTTTATTGGTGGAATGTATGTATTCATTTAATAATGTGTTTGCAGCACGTTGGCTCAGAGGTAGCATTCTGGCCTTTGCCAGCGCTAGGTCCCAGGTTCAAATCTTGGCCAGGACACTATCTGCATGGAGTTTGCAGATTCTCCCCGTGTCTGCGTGGGTTTCCTCCCACATCCCAAAAACTGAGGTTAATTGGCTTCTCCCCAAAATTGACCTTAGACTACATTAATGACAAATGACTATGGTAGAGACACTGGATTGTGAGCTCCTTTGAGGGACAGTTAATGACACAACTATGGACTTTGTACAGCGCTGCATAATATGATGGCGCTATATAAATACTGTGTAATAATAAATAAGGAAGGTTGTTAATTATTAATTTTCTTTTCTCTTTCCGTTTTCCTTTCCTCTTTCCTTTCCTTTTGTTTTCTGTTTCCGTTTCCCTTTCCTTTTCTCTTTCCTTTCCTTTATTGAATCATCTCCTAGTGGTAAGCGGGTAGGTGCTGAGGTGATGACATCAGCACTGTTCCCATTGTCTTTTACCAGAGCATAAGAAGTGCCATGGTAATGCCACCTCATACCAATTGACCTTAGATTACATTAATGACAGATCACTATGGTAGGGACATTAGATTGTGAGCTCCTTTGAGGGACAGTTAATGACATTACTTCGTATACAGCGCTGCGTAATATGATGGCGCTATACAAATACTGTGTATTAATAGTGTAATATTAATAATACCAATGACACCCTTTAACAGCCCTCACCTTGAGTTACATGACAATGCATGCAATTTAATAGGGTAGACTGAGGATATCTTGTGGCAAAAATAAGGTACTGTGGGGGACAACTCCAGATTGAAGGGGTATTGAAGTCTGAACTGTCTTTTTTTTCTGGGGATTATTTTTAGTATATATATATATTATATATATATTTTTATTATTAAACAGGATTTATATTGCGCCAACATATTATGCAGAGCTGTACATTAAAAAGACCGACAGATGGATACAGACAGTGACACAGGAGGAGAGGACCCTGCCCCGAAGAGCTTACAATCTGGAGATTGCTGATAGGTAAACTTTAAATTGCTAGTGTACCAAAGATTTGTAATCATGCAATGTTAAAATAAAAATGCATTTTTTCTTGAAGCCATTTATACAGATTAATACTGAATTACATGCCCTTTTTGGACCTTTCCTTGAATATATTGAGGTAGCTCACGTACCATGAAGCAGAGTAGAAATAAGCTATATGATACACAGTGCTTGCTAACAGATGATCCAAGACACCTTTTGACTTTTTTCTGTGAACATTGAGGGGGGAAGTTATTTCTGTTTCTTGTTCCTGTGGATAGACACAGTTTATGATGACCTTTGGTGAGGTTTGAACAGTTCCAGCAACACACAAATCGTTTTATCACAGCTTCTGGTGCAGCCATAGCTGTTACACTCCCAGGTAACTATAGAATCAGAAGAAGCAACACTTGTGATTCCAAAATGAAGAATACATATATGACTTGTATCAGCTGCTGCTAAAAAAAACAGAGATCCAGCAGTTTTTTTCTGCCCCAAGGAATTCACGGTGTTCCAGGTTATATGACAGCCCAAGGCATTTAACATATTTTTTCTGTGCCCAGACTGTCATTTATCCAGCTCCTGGAGTGGCATTATTACACAATCTAGTCTAGGTAAACCATGCTGGAGAAAGGAAAACCCCAAATTTATTCCTGCACTTTTAAACAGCAAGCCAACAAACAAACAAGCTTTGTCAAGTCAATAGCATACACAAAGCCTTCCAAAATACCTGTTGCAGTTGCAGCTGCAAGGCCATTGTCTTAACCTCCCTGGCAGTCTGATTATGTCAGTATTTCTTAGGTCAAAAGCGGTACATTGTACATAGCATAGAAATTGGTTGTTTAATATTGCAGGCCTGTAATTGTTAGGAATAACTCCCGGGTATGATAAAGTTTGAAACACAAATCATAAATTATAATATAATAAATTATTATAAATTATAAGTATAATATTAAAAAATAACAATAAATTTAATGTAATAATTTAATCAAACCAAAAACACTGAAATCTGTCCAAACAAGGGTGCAATATTATTGTTAATCTAAAATTAATTACTTTACTTTACTTTTATTTAATACCGGGGATGCATTGACAGGGGACACAGAAGCCGTCCGGCATCGTTGTAGGACGCCGGTGGATCATGGGAAGCAGGTAGGATCTTTAACAAATGTGGCTCAGGGTTACCGCTTTTGGTACATAAAAGTAACCCTGAGACACACTCAGGAATACCGCCAGGAAAGTTAAAAAGGAACTTTCATAAAAAAAAAAAAAAAAAAAAAATTACACTTACTATTATAGGTATAAAACTGTTGATCCTTTCCGCAAACCAAGTCAAGTAGGTTTGATGCCATGTTCCTTCTTCTTACAAGCGTGGACTGGAAAGCAGGCGCCACCATCTCCTTCTGGGTTCTTCTTCTTACACCCCCCAGTCTCACACTGCACCGCCACAAAATCGAATGATGTTTCTTCCTGAAAATTTAACATTTCCATTTCCTCATGTTAAAAAAGTTAGGAAATACTGCTCAAAAACTTCATTTGTAAAAATTAGTTAATATAAATCAAAATTATTGTAAAAAAAATCTAAAATAGGGATAATTTTATACACTTTAATATGCTATTTGCAATTTTTATTGGCTTCATAAGAATGTACAAAGGAAGAAACGGTTTTGGGCTTACTCTACAATGGTAGGAAAAAAGTGCAGCAACTAGTCAGAAGGCTTTTGAATGGGTTACTTTCCACAACTTTGTTCCATGCTATGATAACTAATAAGCCAGTTTGTGTATTATAATTGTATGATCTAGTGTTAATGGGTTATTATACGTGGTGCTTTTAATAAGATATGCATTTCTTTCAATATATAAATAATGGTTATATTGGACTTTCAGACTTATAGGGCCTGATTTATGAAAGCTCTACAAGGCTGGAGAGGATATACTTTCATCAGTGAAGCTGGGTAATCCATCAAACCGGGATGGAAAATTTGCTAACAAATAGCAAATGCCTTTTAAGAAATCCTTTCCAGATTTGCTGCATCACCCAGCTTTACTGATGAAAGTGTATCCTCTCCAGCTTTGGAGAGCTTTAATAAATGAGGGCCAAACAGAGAAAGACCTTGCTGTACTAGCAATTATCACAATTCAGTACCATAGACAGTGAACAGAATTACAAAAGAATGAACACACTTCAGTTTCAATGTTTAAGAATGAAGAGGTGAAAGAGCGGGTCCAAACTCATATGAACGCATTTTTATATCAACACCCTAATTTCACTCATATACTTCAATATCTTTTAATGTATTTTAGGAAATCAACAACAGAAACATCAATTGTCTGTTTATGGTTTTATAATAGTGCAATGCATTGGATTACAAAGCAAACGTTGGCAGTGTGATAAATACAGAGAAATGCAAGGTTTTTCTTTTTACATCATCTCCAGCATCATGCTGAATCTCGGGCACATGTCCATGGATAGAGAAATTCCTGACTATCACTGATAACATTGTCCATCATCATTTGGCACCAACGTATAAGTTTGTCTTTGTATTGCAGCCAAGAAGACTTTGAGCCAATATATGATTATTATAAAACAATAACTTGAGAATATCCTTTCACATAGCTCTTGTGAAAAGCAAAAAACATTGGGACTAGTATTGCTTGAACATGCCTCTGTTTGAGCAATGTTTGGCTAAATCTCGAATAAAATTTACCTTCCCAACTAAACAATATTTGGGAGAAAGCAGTGAACATTCACTCACGGCCACTATTGCTGTTTGTATACAAATGCACCCAATGATGACCATCAGTCAATCGAAATGCCATTGTCACTGACAACAGTATGACAGTATGTTGTAGTGGCAGTGACCAACTGTACATGGTTACAAAAACAGCCAACTATGGTTATCCAAAAAAGGCTAATGTACGGTTCATTTAGCATCAATGCCATATGCTCGGACCATATGCATATAGGTTGACTAAAATCATTGGTACGCATAGAACTCAGAATTCTCCGGTCTATCTCTGTCTCCTTCGTCCATCTGGTTTCCAGTTTTCATTTCATTAAGCTCTCTCTAATGGCTTGCTGCTTTACCAGTACTGGTTCATGCAGTTGAAGTTTTTCTGCTTTGCTTGGTTGCCTGCCCATCAATAGCCTCCAATTAAATGCAGACAACTATGGCTCACATTTTTGTTTTAATATTCCTAGGTATGTTCATATTATAAAGTTGCACATGTATGTATATTATGTGGAGAAAATTATCTGTTGAGAAAATACATCATTACAATTGCAATCCAATGTTTACCAAAAATTATGGGTAACTGATGAAACAAAAAATTTCTGAAAAGAAGCTATGCTTCAACATTGTTTTGGTAACAGTCTTGATAGAATGTGTAATGGTTAACCCCAATCACAAAACTCTCAAACAGAGGTGTATTTATTGATTCTTAACATAATTCCTCTAAAACGTTCCATTTTTTTTATCAGAAATTGATTTTCTTCATATGATATGAAGTAAAGTAAAATAAGAAAAGATATGAAAAAACTAGATTTGTCCAACATTTCGCTAATTGGGAATTGCTTTATTTGTACTATTTAATATATTTGTCACTCAAGGAAGATTTGTTATTAACTTTTCCCAACAGTCATTCTTTTTTGCCTTGTACAATATTCACACAATTCCTTGGTTTATAGTGCTTCTTTTCTGTTGAAGCTTTGGATATCTACCCCACACATATAACCAGCCCATCATACATGACATGGAGGCCTGTATGCCCCTATAGCAAGTTTCCAAAATTTTAAGTTACCTATAAATGATGGTCTGGCCACCAAATGATCCTTTAAAAAAAAAAAATACACAAGTATACATGTCCTTAAAAATATATGTACTTGGGAAAGCCATTCTAGCTCCAGCCAATGGTCTCTAAACATGGGCCAGATGGGCAGGGGGTCCCTGCTATGGTTGCATAAGTCGTACAAACAGCCTAGGTGTACATGGCAGGACAGGGCTAACGGTCCTTAGGCACCTTTAGACTAAACGTGTTTTTAATCTTTTGTGATTTGTTAGAAATGTTTGATGAATGCTCAACAACCTTTAATGACTTTATTTTGTAGCATAATAAGTTCCTGATGGTCTCTGGCTAAGCAGCTAATGAAACGAAGAACAATGATTAACTTCCTTGTGCTACTAATCAGCAATAATGTGGAAATAACAAAATCTTGTGCTCACTGGTATGAGCACCCACTTTATCCTGCAGAAGTTATTCTAGAAAAGATAATGTCATAGAGAAATTAGAGCCGGTACACTCAATTTGTTCTTTCTAAGAGCCCACACGCACACTTTCCAATCCAAATGTTTGATAATCCAGTCCTTTATTAATCCCGATAGAGCTGCAGAAAAAATGTGTGGGCATTGCAAAATTATGTTGAAAGGAATATAATTAGACAATTTAGAACATTTTTATCATTTGCAAAGGGATTTCGAGTTTTTCTTTTTATTTAGAATGCATGGATGGAGATTTATTGATATTTAAGCAATGGTGATTTGGAGATATTTATATGAATTATTATTTTAGACCTTTTAATTTTACCTTCAAAGTTAGTTGTAATTTATTCAGACAGGCAAGAATTTTGGGCGGTAGTAAAATAAAATATACTGTTAGTCCCTGAGTTAAGGACATCTGGCATACAAACGACTCCTAGATACGAACAGGGCTTTCCTGCTTGCTTGTGTGCAGGACAGAGGCTTGATGGGGGGAGGTTTGCGTGACTTGCAAAGAAATCTTTTGCTAAACACAGCTCTTCTGCAACCTCTTGTAACTCTTTAATGACTAAGACAAACTCTGAAGTTGTTTCTCTTTGCATATCAAAGCACAGCTTGCTCCAGAAGTTTTTTGCTTTGTTTGTGATTAGCTTACATTGAGGATTTTATACAGTAAATGACACCATGCTGCCTAATAATATGTTGAGACAAACATCTGTCCTAATTGCATTTATTAAAATACTGTACCTGTTCCGACTTACATACAAACTCAACATTTGTATGTTAAATTCAAGAACAAACCTACAGTCCCTTTCTCATGTTGTATAAAACCCGGGGACCACCTGTTTTAAAAACAAGACTTCTCTTAGATTGTAAGCTTTTCAGAGCAGGGTCCTCTCCTCCTGTTTCATTGTTTGTATCTGGCTGTCATTTCCAAACCCTATACAGTGCTGTTATTTGGCACTATATAAATACTGTCTATAAATAATATTATTATTAATAAGAGTCAATGGGCTAAAAATGGTATACCTGGGTTATGTGGTTTTTATCCTATGATTTTCCAATATTATTCCTAACTTGTATTTAAATAGCACTAACATATTATTTAGCACTGTACAAAGTTCATAGCCATGGACCTACCATAGTCAAATGTGTTTAGCACAGTCTACAGCCAATGTTTGTGAGGAAGCCAATTACCCTAATTGTATGCTTTTGGGATGTAGGAGGCACAAATCCATACAAAATTTCATATAGAAAGTGTCCTGGCTGAGAATTGAAGCTGGGACCCCAGCACTGCAAAGTCAAGCGTGCTAGCCAAATGTGCACCCCACACCCATTGTTGCTTAGTCTCCCTTTCCCAACATATTATACTTATCAAAATCCCCAGCTTTTCTGTTCAATAGGGGAAGGTAAAGAAAATACCCAGTAGTTCCTGCTACGAAGGAGTATGTGACCTACTGTATTTGACATAGCTTGCAGCAAGGACTTGCAGCTTGCACAGGAATTTATTTACACTCATGGGGCTGAATGGCTGGATAAGTCAACCTGTTGCTTTGGTGTGCATGCCCCCCACAGTGCACCTTCACATTAAACCTCTATTAACATTATTTTTTCATGCATTGCAGTATGTTTTAGTCTATTTAAATCATATGTCAATTCATCATATCATGGTCATCTAGTGACACATACTGCAAGGTTTTCCAATGCAGAAAAATGTATATTTTGTGGTGCATGTGAATGGACCCCTAAAGATTTGGGCCTTAAGTGTGCATTAGGGCAGGTATAACTGCTTTAACCTTCCTATATAATTAGGGTCATTTACAACCTGTTTTCATTTTTTAAATGAATGTAAGCACCACATACATTTGTTTATTGTATTGAGTTTTTTTTTACTTTGTTAGGATCCCCTATGTAAACAAAATAAAACAAAAATAATCAATTTCACTCAATTATAAAATGCTGTGGTGAAAATATGACCTTTGTGTTGTTTTTGGTCAGTTTCGACCCGGTTATAATATAAGAATATATAACAATAATTAGTGCCAAAACTGAAATCATACACACACTAAAATCCCACTGTCAGCTCCCAGTCACAGCACATCACACTAACAGCCAGCCCTCTCCTCTCCCTCCTCTATTCAGGGCTTATCCCTCAGCTTCTTATCTGTAGCTAAACAGGCATTCTAGACATAGAAGGAACTATTCAGTTAGTCTTGTTACTTGCAAAGCACACATCTACTATTTGCAGATTGCAAAAATTCATAGAAGATATACAAAAAGTGAAATTATGGATTATATCTTTGATAAAAATGAGACAGAGGATGCAGACCAGCAGAGCAATACGGATGAATGGGTTTCTGAGTCAAAGTATAGTATCAACCAGAATTCACAGACACATCTGATGAGGAGGCCACCACTGCTGAAGCTGTTTCCATTTCTGCTGAAACATTCAAATTCAAAAGTGGTAACTTCTGTTGGAGTTCAGTACCTCCTGACGTAGATGGCAGACGAGCTGCTGAAAATGTCATCAAAATGACCCCTGGAATCACAAGGTTTGCTGTGACTAGAGTAAGTGACATCAAGACATGTTTTAAATTGTTCATGCCTATGTCATTAACAAAACCTTGAAGGAAAAAAGTTTGAGGACATGTGGAATGACATTGATGAGGAATTCCTGGATGCTTAAATTGGTGTTCTTCATCTTGCTGGAGTGTACAGATCCTGTAATGAGGCCACCCATAGTCTCTGGGACGGGTCATCAGGCAGTACAATTTTATGGTCAACAATGTCACTTCCGACTTTTCGAATGATATCAAGAGTCCTCAGATTTGACAACAGAGATACTAGAGCAAAATCTGACAAGCTTGCTCCCATCAGGGATGTCTGGGAGAGATGGGTGCAGCTCTTTCCACTGATGTTTCACCCTGGGCCTCAGGTAACAGTAGATGAACGTTTTTTGTCCTTTCTGTGGAAAATGCCTCTTTCGGCAATACATGCCCAGTAAGCCAGGCAAATACAAAATAAAAATCTGGGCAACCTGTGATGCAAAAACAAGCTATGCGTGGAATCTACAGATTTACCCAGGCAAACCTGCAAGTGGCATCCCAGAGAAAATCCAAGGAAAATGTGTAGTCCTCGATATGACTACTGTACTTTGGAGTCACAATATCATGTGTGACAATTTTTTACCAGCTATGACCTTGGACAAGAACATCTTAGGAGGAAACTAACCATGGTAGGCACAATGAGAAAAAAAAACTTGAGCAGCCAACCAAAATTTTGCAGATGAAGGGCAGGACTCCACTTTCTTCAAAATTTGCATTTACAGACACCACCACTGTTGTTTCATATTGTCCAAAAAGAAACCAGAATGTGAGACTTATGTCCACTTTTCACAAAGATGCAGCTGTGTCATCAAGAACTGAAAGAAAGCCCATACTTATCCTGGATTACAATAAAAACAAAGAAGTAGTGGTCAACCTTGACAAGCTGACTGCCACCTACACTTGTCAGCGAATGACCAGGAGATAGATGTGTCTGCGTACAATGCGTTTGTGTTGTGGACCCACATCCACCATGGGTGGAACTCACCCAAAAATAACAAGAGATGAATGTTTCTTGAGGAGCTAGGAAATTCCCTTGTAAAGGCGCACATTGATCAGAGGAAACGGGTTCCCCGAGACGCAGTCGCTGCAGCCTTTGTCAGACAGTTCCAGAGCTCGCCAAGCACTTCATCCATGTCATCAACAACACAAAGAGCATTAGCGCCAGCATTCACAGCCAGCCCTGCCGTAACATCAACCAGCACAGCCACAACTCCATTGAATCCACCTAATTCTAAAAGAAAGAGGTGTCAGGTCTGCCCTAGCAATAAGGTCAGGAAGACAACCACATAGTGCTTCCACTGCAAAAAATATTTATGCAAAGAACACACTAAAAAATAGCCTTGCAACACTACATTTTGTAATATTACTTATTCTGCTTCATTCTATTCTGCTTATTCTTCAAAACTTTTTGCCTTTTGTTGAAGTAAATAAGTATGGGGCAAAATTGACCCGTAACATCATAGATGTTACTATAGTTAATAATATTAACATAAAAAGAAATAAAAAATGTAAGAGTGTGAGTGTAAATGTAAGAGTGTAATGTGTTTAAATATCCCCCAGTAATAGTCTGGTAACATAACAACCTTTTATTTACTTATATAATTCTCTTAAGGTTTATTTTACCATTTTTTTTATTAAAAATGAGAGGTATGCTATCAAAGAAAGGCCAAGGGGGTCACACCAAAATTATTAAAACCAATCTTTTCATGGATAAGGAAGCCTAACAAGGTAACCAAGAGGTAAGAAACAAATTGGATGAAAAATTATTGTTTTGAAGGTATTAATTGGCTTATTTAAGACACAGGTCAAAACCGACCAGTTACCATCATGGATAGTAACAGTAAGCTAAGTATGTAGGAAGGATATATATCTATATCTATCTATCTATCTATCTATCTATCTATCTATCTATCTATCTATCTATCTATCTATATATATATATATATTTGTATGTGTGTTCTTCTTTCTATTCAGAAGTACATAGCAGTGAATATGAATTTCCATTCTGTAGAAGTCTTAGGATCAACTCAAGATTCTAATGATTGATTGAACACAATACTGCCTCTCAGTGTCTCACCCCATAAATGATTTTATCTCAGAAGACGTTTGGCAGGATTCTGATTGTACTAATTGACTTACAGAATTTCGCTGGAAGGGGAATCAACAAATCTGAATATAAAATACCATTCTTAAGATACGGCACAGTAAGCAAGCAAAGCAGGAAGCAACATCCAAATTCACTTCAAGATAAACGGTAAAATAATAATAACTCATTTTGAGCATATTTGTGTTGTAAAAGGTCATTCACACAAAATTTGTTCACTTTTGGGTAAATGTCTGCAGACTGGTGTTTTATTTTCAGTTAACCACTACCATCCGCTCATCAAGGCACAGTAAGATATGCAGAGAAAGCATTAACATAGATTCTACTAGTAGTGAACATCTGTGCACGCTCCTAGTTCTGTGACAACACTGTCCATGATAGCTGATGTTTTCAGATTAGCAATAAGCATGGTGTCTGATCATGTGATCAGTATAAGGGCCAACTGTAGTGATCACATGCATGTATATGTGCACAAAGAAAGAAATACATAATTGGAAACCTTTAACATACAGTATGTAAAAATCATGCAAAAGTTTGATTTAAAACTCATGTCATGTCAGAAAAAGTATTTGCACATTATTGTCCACTTATCACATTATGATAAAAATTAAATGTGTTTATTAAAATGTGGTACTAAATAAATGGTATACATGCCCCTAAATTGGTTAAAAAAAATTTATGTAGGTAATGGTCATAGGCAAAGCTTTAATGTTCTCTTATCAACAAGGTAAATTCTAACAGACTCTACAAATCGGTATTTAATTATGCCCGTGAGGTCCCAGCTTTGCCTACCTTTCACAGTCATTTACAAGAATAACACTTTTCCTCATAGAAAGCAGTTGTTCTATTAACATACAATAATCTATGTTAAGGATTTATGTTGTTTCTTTATATATGAACATATACAAACTAGAAACCGCCCATGGTTGGAGTTGGGAAGGGTTAAAAGATTTTTTTTTTCTGCTGTGTTCCTGTTGTATTTCCTGTGCCAGAGACTACAAGGAAAAGCAAGTACGTGATTCTTCCATCAAACAATTACCACATATACTCGAATACAAACAGAACCAAATAAAAAGCCAGATACATATTTTTACCTGTAAATACATGTAACAGCTTTGAACTGTGAAAAAAACTAGAACAAAAAATGTGTTACTCACTGGTAATACTCAAAACAGTAATCAAAAGAAATGACTATATATTAACGTGAATAAATACACCCATGGTGTTGTTTTTAAAACATTTATTTAGAAGAGGGAAAACAATCACATGGGCTCAATCTGTTTTTTCTCCAAGTTAAAGAATTTTGTACTTTGGAGTTAGGTTTTGATGGGTCACCTGGCTCTTAAATAATCTTTTTGCATTGCTTTTGGCTACCAGTAGAGGGTACTGTAACCTCATATGAAGCTTGTAAGAAACACAATCCTCCAATTAGAACACAGCACCATCTACTGGTGTCATTCAAGTATATACTGAGTTGATTTTTTGCAACAGCTCGCTCAGTTTATACAATAATTATTTTCTATCCCTTCGGCTGTTTTGAGTAACAAGGAGGTTGATTCCATACTTGAAAAACAGATTTATACAAAATATCTTTTTTAAACAGTTTAAGAAAAAATAGTGATCAAAAAAATAATAATTTTTAAACTGAGACCATTGCAAGTTCTAAATTGATTGAACAGAAACTGGTAGAGCTAGAGATGTAGCACATGTCTATAGCCTATAGCAGCTTGCAATTCCCTAGCCTCCCCCTCCCCCCCCCGTTGTGCTCCTATGTCCTACTGTCCTTCCTTTGGGTCTTGGTACGCCTAAAGTTCAGCTTCATGTCGGTTTTTTGCATTTACTTACAAAAAAAATAAAAATATTACTACTGTATACAGGCAAAACTTTTGCTTTAAATTTAACGGTAATCATTCTCTAAGGGCTATCTAAAACTTTTTTTTGCTAACAAGAATAAGAAAAAAAAGTAAATGCAAACTTCTTTCTGGCAATGACTTGTAAACAAACAAATAAAGAAGTGCTAGCAATTCATTATGCTGCAATTGGCAACGATCTAATTAAAACATGTTAGTATTCTACCGCTGCTATTTTCCTTAAGTTCAGAACATCGCTCTCACATTGATTTTAAATGCCACCAACTTTGTCCATCTGCTGCATTTATCTGCAAACAGACAAAAGTTTATAAGATGATTTTCTAAACTTCAATGCCAAAAAGTAATTCACAGTAACAAGACAACTTACTGTGAACAAAATCCAACCAGCCATGGAGGCTTTATATTCCAAATTTAACATTCTTGTATATAGGATGTAGGCGGATGCTGGAGAGGTAATTCCCTTACATGACAGGTATATCAGATGGGGCTTGCAGCTTTACTTCTAAACCATACTCCATCCTGACTAAAGCCAAACTTTTATAATAAAACACACTCAGATGTGGCTTTTAATGGCCATACCAGCTCTTTTTTTTTTAAAAAAAAACACCCAACATTACTAATGAATACAAATATATAAAACAAATAATAAAGTCACGGCAATAAACAACAAATTATATACTTAGGGCGACTGGTGTTTTAGGGCACTAAAAATCATTCAACAGAACACTATCTCGGCCATTCTCAACCAGGGTTTCCTCTAGAGGTTGCTAGGGGTTCCTACAGTTTAAGACTGATTGACCTCCAATTCAATGATGCCTCCATAGTTCTAGGGCCAACAACGATTGGTAGAGCCACCTGCATGAATATATTGATATTTTTAGTTGTCTGTAGTTAGTTGTTGTAAGATGTTATGCTAGCCATCATTGTAGGGGGGCATTTTGCCCACTGGCCACCAATTTAGGAGACTCTCCTCCAGTTGACCCCCCTCCTATTGGCTGTTCTATCTAAAAATCAAAACCAGCACTGTAAAATGTCAGAGCCTCACTTCACCACTTTGGGGACAATTGCAGAAAACCCATTGTAGAATCACAATCCTGGGCCCTGGGAGGCCCAGGGAGACGCCTGTAGCAGGCAGCATGGCCGAGGCTGCTGCCCTGTTCTCAGCGTGCCTCTCTCTGCAGGCGGAGGGATCCGTCCTGGCCAAACTACTGTTCAGCCAGGCGGCATCCCTTGCATCTCTATGGACGTGGTTACTGAAACTCCTGCTCTCAGCACTCCTTTGCATGTGCAAAGTAGTGCACGTGCTAGGGGTGCTGTGGGAAGAGGTGCGCGTGCTACAATGCGTGCCTCTTGTACCCCCCGAGGGCGTGGCGCGGGGCGGGACATAGTTAGTTTGAATTCCCTTCAGTTACTCTCCTATCAGACGGCGCCAGGTGGCGCAAGGTCATTGGTCACTCTGGAGAGCCTGTCCTGTACACCATTGCCTGCTATTAGCCTCTGTGAACACAGTGTGCTTGGGTGCGTCCTTGTGTTGGTTTATGCTTATCTCCTTTTGTCATCTCCATAGCGACCTGGTCTGAACCTGACTCTGCCTGAACTCTGCCTGCCCTGACCTCGGATTGTTAATGACCATTCTGCCTGCTGCCTGCCCTGACCTCGGATTGTTCTTGACCTGTCTTTGCCTTACCCTCTTGTACTTCGCTTGTTTGGACTTAACCCTTGTCATGCTTTATGACATTAAATAAAGCGTGATTGAAGGATATCTGGAGTTGGTTGTGGTTTGTGTGCCCAGGCGCATTACAGGCCCTTTTTGCTTTCCTATTTTAAGCCAGCAGGTAAAGACCTAAATACCTTTTCAAATGTTGCTATATTGTTATATCAAATTGCTGAAGGAAGAAAAAAAAATACAAGGAAAAATGTGAGGACACAGCTATTAGTAATGTAATATTGGTGTATCAGTTGGAGAATCATCTTCTCACTACTGATGTGTCCAATACATTGACTCCCTATGGCAGACACAGGAAATAGGCTAACATATTTCCAGTGAGAAAAATAAAGCTAGAAGAAATCTAACTTGTACAGCTCTATCCAAGAATAACAAAAAAGCTTTGTCTGGAATTCTACATTAAAACCAAACTCCAATGTCCCATCATACTTCAGTCTCTCCTTACTCCCCCCTTCATCCTGATAGCCTTTTAAACTGTAAGCTCTTCAGGCAGGGTCCTCTCCTTTTGTATCATTTTTGTATCTGTGTCTCATTTGCAACCCCTATATAATGTACAGCACATTTATGTGTTTATTTTGGTACTTTGCTATTTTAATTATGTTGGTACTATATAAATACTGTTCAGACCAGTCATGGGCTGCATATGGTCCTCTCCCTACTTACTCTTCCTTGGTACTGGCCAGTCCTTTTTGATACATAGAACAATGAGTGATGTGATGGTGCTGCTCTCTGCATTGTTGTTTTGTAAGTAGACCTGGGCCTAAACCAAAGTCTATGGAATGGTGTACATATGGTGTTCCCAAATCCCAAATGTGGTGAAACATTTTGTACAGTATCATAATTCTAATAACACTTTTTGCTTTTGCATTGTATTGAAAAGTGAGCCCACGTAAATGTGGGGGTGAAAAATCCTAACTTTCTGAAAGAGGTAATTTTGGATCTTTAAAATTACAGGCTATAATACCATTCAAACTTAATTATAAATGGGAAGTGTCTGATTGCCATGAAATGCCTGCCTTCTGTAAAGTTTGACTTCAGAAAAATGTGCCTCTGCTAGTTATAGTATGTTATAATACATCTGGAACAATGGAGAATAATAGGATTTTGATATTTTCATTTATGTTTTATATTATACCTTTTCACATTGATGTAATTGATTTTAGTTTCTATGATGTTTTTTCTTTATGAGATGGAGTGCTTGAAGCTTCAGCTATGGTTTAATTTACTATCTTAAAGCAAATCTCCAGTTACAGAGAAACTTTCTCTCCTATAGTGACACTTTTAATTTGTGAACTGTGGTACACTGCAGCACATACATTGCCTATTACTGGATTAATGCATTCAGAGGCCATTCCAAATGAACTACACTGCAAAGCACAATAACGCATGCAAGGTGACATACAATGCAATAACATGAAGCAAAACATGTGTTTTCCTGTACATTACTAAAATGCATAAATCTAAATCTTTTTTGGTGGAGGTTTACATTAAGGGTTTACATTAAGGGAACATGTCATTAGAAAAGCATTGCAATGGCTGTCAAACTAATCCAACAAAGTCCACAATCCAGAACAGTTCTGACTTCACATTCACAGTTATTACTGGTGTCATTGGTCTGTATTATTTCTCTAGTCAATTTCTGAAATTTGAATAGTAAAATGTTTTCTAAATAACTTAACTCAATTTAACTTCGTGGCAGTACTTGGTAGTAAGCCTAAACCCAGAAGTATTGAGAACTCAACAAGTTTCATCAGCATGGTAAATATATGTGTGTGTGTATATATTGTGACGGTCTTGCAGTGCCTGTCAGAGAAGGTGTTGGATGGGGTATACGTAGCCCCCAGACTAAGGAATTTTATATAATGGGCTGTGTGAAAGGCAGTTTAGGGATCCTGGAGCCGGGCCAAAGAAAAAGGAAGGATGGGTTTCTTTGGAAGCGTGGATTCACGTCCGGGTTTTTCACCTGTGTCTAAGGTGCACAGGTGTACTATTTAGCAAGCCAGCATGAAGCTGGAGGGAGCTCTGTTGGTTCCCAGAGCTGTGAGGGAATAGGGCTCTGCCTTCTACAAGCAAGCATTTCATGTGAGTGGAACATGTTTCTTTGTTTTTCCTAAAGGCTGCCATGTACTGTTTCCTGGAGACTCCTGTACGTTAGTGTTAGAGAGGGACTACCAAAGTGAATGTATTTAGTTGCTCAGCCGAGTTGGCTTTAGGTTGGCTAATAAACAAGCAGGCCGGAGCCTGCTTTAACCTCCTTAGCGGTACATTTCTTTTCGGTTTTATATGTCTAAAAGCGGTACATTGTTTTTCATGAATATTTATTTTGCAGTTTAATATATTAGTATGAGTATAATAAAGTTTAAAACACAAAACCATGTAAAAATATTAAATTAAATAAATTTAAAAAAAAAATACATTGGATTCAATACAGTTATTTTGTATTGAATGCAATACAAATAGATTTTGAATTTCCCGCCCCTCTGGCAACGCACCGACGTCACTGGGAACTCCCCTGGTGACTCATCGTGTGCAGAAGATGCCGGAGGAAGAAGAAAGAAGACGGGGATCGTGGCGATGGATGACGCGGAATGCCGGTGGATCAGGTAAGTACTGTATTTACTATTACTTTCCCTAGGTTTACCTACCACGAGTGTGACTCGGGGTTACCGCCTTCAGCGACTTTTTCTACTCGTCATACTCGGGGTTACCACTAGGGAGGTTAAACTGCTTTTTTTAAGCCTGCTGTTTGTTCACTGCTACATTTGCTATGGGTGATCCCACAATATATATATATATATATATATATATATATATATATCAATTAAATACCCTTGTAATCGTAAAACTAACCCTCCCTGTAACCTTACCATCTCTACTAACCCCCTCCCTGTAACTCTAACATTACCATCCAGGTAACTCTCACACTGAACCCCAACACTATCCTTCCCTGTAACCTTAACCCTAACTTGCCCTGTAATCCTAATACTAACCCTTCCTGTAATCTTAAACTTAGCCCTATCTGTAACCCTAACACCAACCCTACCTGTAAACACCAGCCCTTCCTTTTATACTAACTCTAACATTTGTTGTAACACCTTCAGTTTTTATGACACTCCCAGTAACCTTTACACTGACACTCACTATAGCTATAACACTCACACAGATACTAAGTTTACCTTTTACCCCTAAAACCTTAACACTGACCCCAATTTAACTTTCACCGTCTTCTCAACACTAACCCTCACACTACTACCCCTAATCAACCAACCTGTTACCGACTATAACCCCTTGCATTACCCCTACCAGCAACTCTCCCTACAGTCCTCTCTGTAACCAAACACCAAATCTTTCTATTACCCCAGCCCTATGACTAACCCCCACTAATGTAAAACGCCCCACCGTTTATTCTTTTTTTATACCTCTTCTGTATTGCTCTGCCACGAAGATTCATCTTACACTAGATTCCAGCATGAAATTCTTTTTTCATTTTAGGTTTTTTGCTTTAGAGTTTTATGTGCCTGTGACAGGTACACTTGAAAGTGATATCCTGACCCAAAATAGATGTGTGCAGGAATACATTTTGAACATTAAAGAATCTTTTAGTCATATTTTAAAATCTTTGAGTAAATGATGTATTTGCACTCTGGAACAGCACTTACAGTATTAATACTTTTCTCAATTCATCCAGAAAGTTTGTAGATGAAAATGAATGTGGAATAGATGTAGTTGGTTGTGATTTCCAGTGCCCCGAGTCTTGTAATATGCAGCACATAGTGGCTGCTATCAAGTAATTCTGCCAACAAAGACAAAACTCATTACAGATGATTGAAATAATTTCAGTGGTTTCCTTTTTCCTGCAGTCTTTATAACAAAGTCTAAAGACAAACCAAGTGCAGGCGGATGTGCTCAATAACCTGAACTTCATTTTAGATATCAGAAATTCCATCAAATATGGATTATTAATACCCATTCTTTTAGCAATGTGACAAGTCTGGAAGTTTAACTGACATTCCAAAACTTTTATCAGGACTTCAGTAACAAATATAGAGGAATAGAACAAGGACGTTTTTAAAACTCTTGCAGCCGGATGGACCTAAAATACATTAAAGTGAACTCTTGACCACTCGAGCTGTAATACTTATCTCCACTTCAGCTCCCTTACTAGCAAAAAGTATTTTTTTGTGAGCCAGCACTACCTACCTTCCAGTGTGAATGAAGCCCTGTGTTATTCACCTAACTTCCTATAAAATCAGGGTGTCATCAACTTACCCACCAATTTCTTCTGTGGCCTTCAGGACCCTATTAAATTCTGACTTTATGATCTTAATGGTTGTTCTGAATCAGAAATCTCATCACTGGCGTTTTGGAGAGGTCTAACAGGATGTCAAGTGATTTCATTTTTTCATCTACTAAAAACTGAAACCTAGGTTTTTGGTGGATGTACAATCTGCAATGAATCAAATTGACTTACCTTTTTACAGTTATTTGTTTAATATAAAGTTGATTAACACCTAAATATGATGAATATTTATAGTTGAGTGAAATCTAAATTTGACCTCCAAATTTTCAAGTTAGTTGCATTGCCCCTGAACATAAGTATTGTCAATATTATTGGGGCGGTTGGAGGCACCGGTAGCAACATGTTCCAAATTAACAATGAAAATGGCTGGTACTAGCTGTAAATCTCAGTTAGACATCTAAGCAATCACAAGATGAGCTTATTGTAAGGGCATGTTCAGACTGGCAATCTTCTCTACAAGTAGCTTCTACACATTGGAGCCCAAGAGAGAATAAATGGGGGCAGCAATGAGCGGTAAAGTACCACTCACTGCTGCCAACTGTCAAATCTGAAGATTCTTCTTCCTCAAATAACAACACTGTGCTGCGAGTGGCTGGTAAGAAGTCGTATGAGATCACTTGATCCCAAGGCAGGTCTAAAATTAGCCTAAATCAGCATGAACATCAGGACTAATTGAGATTGACAGTCACATTTAAATTCCTTTATTCCCCACATAACTGTGCAAATGTTTATCTTTAAATGTTTATCAAACCCGCATATTCGAAACCCTTAACTCAATTAGATGAGCAAAAAAATCTTTGCTTATCTGCTTCAATCCCCAGGATGGAAGCAGATGAGTGTAGATTTTTGACACCTATTAAGTGGAAGTGCTCAGAGTTCAGGGATAATCAGTAATGGCATCATCACTAATCATCCCGGCCACACAGTGTTTTTCTGCCATTTCCAGGCTCAGAAAACTGCACACTACTGGGAAGAGATCAGTGGCTGCACAAAAGCTGGACCACATCTCTCCTAAAGCCAGGAGCCAAATGGTCAATTCATTACCAGCTGGTACCTAGCTGAGAAACAGCAGGTTGATCAAACAGTTTCCTGAACGTAGTATACGTAGTTATACGTAGTCATTACATAGTATAGAAGTGTTTAACTTTGATTTAAAAAAACAGCACTTTCTTTACATTCATTTGAACCCAATCTCACCAACAATTGCAGTGACAATACCGGCTTTGCCATGAACTGGAGAATTTGGCAACTAGAGAAGTCAAATAGAATGAGTTAGTGGAATTATGAAAGGTCTTTAAATATTCTAAAGAAAAATAGTTTTTATACCACTGGTCAAATTTGAAGCAAGTTTTCGCAACAGGTAACAGATTCTAACAACTGCTACCCCAATGACTATCTAGCCAAACAGCAGACATGTATGGTGTATTAGAACAAATCAACAATAAAAAAACACTTACAAGATGGGGGAATAAAGATGGCTGAAGAGGAGCAACTTTACCAGGAGGAGGACACAGGAAACCAGCAAACAACTTACCGGTAGGTGGTTGCCTTATATTGCAGGATCGATACTATTATTTTTTCTCCAAAAAAAAGGGTCAAGGTAAAGCCATACCAAAGATACTATGATACTGGAAAATATACCTCAAATGATCTTTGTTCATTATCCTTTTCATAACAACCTACAGTAGATCAACCAGTCAGATATGCACCTGTTTTAATTTAGTTTGGGTTGTCTAATCTTTTTAAATAAAGGGATTTTTGTTTTACATACAACTGGTATATGTACTTAAATTTGTCTTTATGCCAATACTGCTCTGGGAACCAAATGAGCTCAGCTACATGAAAATGTCCAGATAGGGAATTTGATGACATATGGAGAGAGCAAAGCAAATAAAGCTAATTACTTATCGGTGTATTGTTTCTGTCCTATTGTCCAATTAGCAGGCTGTAAAGGCTGGAGGAAGATAACAGCACCATATTCCCTAAAGCAGAGGTAAATTTAAAAATTGGAAGGTTCTTTATTGGAAAGGATATGTGATGCCCCTTCTGCAATATAATAAAACTTCCCTGCCAATGGGGAAACGATGTATACAATTATCACTGTCTAGAATAATAATTTAGGAAATTCAAATACAATTAGAAATTTTGGAAAGGTATCTCTATAAACGTTTATGTTCTATATAATTCTGACTTCTTTATGGTTAAAGACTGTTGCAAATGTGTTCTATATATTCCATGTATGTTGATGTGAATCTTGGAACAATATATTTTGTTTTTACAGTAAAATATCTTCTATCTGTAACTGACATCTTTACTAGGTCCTCTTTTGGGAATGATGGCCAGAATAATGGAAAATTCCCACGTGTGGGAGTTCAACCATTCCTGGCAACCAGGGAGCACAAACTGAAATCTTCAGATATCTGCTGACCTGATATGGATCCATAGGGCCATCCAGTGCAGGAAAACAATCATGACCATGGTCCCATGCCAGCCACTAGTCCAGTCATCTACAGTCCTATGAATATGCATGCCAACTAGAGGCATTGTCTGTCCTGATGAAGTGGTTTTAGGGAACCAATTATCATAATCTAAACTAGCTGGAAGGTAAATTATAGGAGTGTGTTAACAATTACTCCAAAAATTAGAGCTAGATTTCTTTTCATTATGGCCCACCACGTGTCCTGCACTGCATAGTATTACTGGTAAGTAGAGCAGCTTTTGGAGACCACTTTCCATAATGTAGCTTGATTACGATAAATCATTAGTTTGGTACTAATTTCCCCCAAAAGACCTAGATCCTTCTTTATTAGTGGCGAGGGGCTAACAGAGAAGGTAGTGTCACCCTTCTGGCTGTACTTTCTGGCAGAGGAGTATAAATCACAAAATCTGGCAGAATTACAACTCTGAATTTACAATAATAAATAAATAAATTAAATTTCCAATTAAGCCTTCGGTATTGTTGTCAGCAAACAAAACAAGTTAACTGACAGTTTCTTTGAAAGTTACCTGATCTAGGTAACCTCAATAAATGCAATCATTTTCTGCATATTAATAGCAGCGATAATTTGTAGCTTTGGTACGTTGCCATGGCTGCTTTTGAAGACGCAGAGGAGGGGATTTAGATTTTTAATCCGGAGGTGATTTTCGGTGGCAGCAGCTGTCCGTGGTTTGAAAGGCGTGGCTAATTATACCATTAAGACAGAGAAATAGCAGAAGGAGGCTAATTACATTTTGTAGATTCGACACAGGTGGTTATTGAAGAGCGCTTGTACTTCGCTAATGAAGCTTGTCAACAAATAAATGGAATCACAACAGTTGTGTCTATGGAAGAGCTCTCTGCTGTCCTTTTTTTTGCTGGTAATATTAGAAATTTCCATATTTCATAGGTAACAAATATTAAACTTGTCCTATTTGCTCCCTCTGGTTCATTTCATTGAGGGTTGCGTTATATCTGTTGGATTACTAAAAATAAAAAACGTTTGATCCTGCGGGAAACTTTGTGAGCTGATAAGTTTCTGTGTTCTCTGTCTCTGTTGACTGTTATTCGTTAGCATGCACAGCTCAGTGTAGGATGTTCTGGATAGCTTGGCATCCCCTGGGGCCGCTGGAATTAATGATCCTCTACATGCTGCATGGGGGTTTCGTAATTCTGGCCTGACCAATGAAGTTAGCCGAAGACCCCACACCAGGATAAAAGATCTTGTATGGTATGTATGGTTGGTATGCCCCGCAATATAGTGAGGATAAGTGAATGCAATTAAATTATTGTGTTCAGGCTGGTAAGATCACAAAAGATTTCTTAACCCACTCGTATATCAAATTCATTCAAGAGTACCACACCCCAAACTAATTAGTAAAAGGTAAATATTTGTTAGTCCTGTTTAGAAAAAAAAAGCAAAGCAGGACTACCTATATTGTAAATCGCGATTTTCATGGTACCAAACTGTTAAAAAAACAAATTTTTATTTTACAAATTATTAAAACATCTTATTTAGCATTAAAAATTTGCACATAGACCATGATAATGTCATAAAATCAATCATATAGATAAATATCTTTGTTCAAACAATGTCTTCTGATGCTTTTAACAAAGATGAGTCATTAAAAGGAGTGCATAATGATTATGGTTGTTACCATCCCTCAGGCAGGTAAGGTTATTTTATTAATTACATGGAAGTTTAGAGAACTACAGAAGAATTTACCATTGTTTTATGCTCCAGTTCCATTTACCGTAAGCGATAAGAAAAATGCAAATGGAAAAAAATGGCATTTTCTTTACTCATTAAAAATGTTCATAGCATGAAGAATAAAAACTAAGGCAGTCATCAGGGGTCATAATTTATTCCTTAATTCTTGTAAATAAAAAAGGTTACTAAAATCTGTTCTGTTGATATAAAAGTCAGATTTCACAAAAACTTCCATTTATCTAAGCAGTTGCTTGCTTAATTCATCTGGCACTAACAAGAATGTAATGTTACCTGCATGGCAGGTGATGTGAATTCTCAACTCTGTCTTGGTCCTGCACAGGACTAAGTGGATCTATCACCAACTTTTTTTCAAAAAAGTTGGTTGCACAATAAATATTTTTTTAATTTGAAATGGAGGACCCCTTCCCTCTTGTCTTTATCGTCTTCTGTGCAATGGGAGAATGGGTGACATAAGAAGAAGCTGTAAAAATGATATGGTGGCACATGGGGTTCCAGAACGAACAAGGAAGACAATGCAAGCTACTGGATCAGGATTACAGAGGGATCGATGGCTTTCCACAAGGAAGGGTATCGTTATTTTTTTTTCTTACAAAGTTCTGCTTTAAATGAAAGCGAAGTAAAAGTAAAATAAATGACACATATGACATAGTCTGCCAAAAGCAAGAACACAATTTTTTTTTGTTTTCCTGTGTCCCCCTTAAAACAGTGTTAGCGGCGAATGATCCTGGATTAATTTTTTATGGCATGGCCAAGCTGTTCAACAAAAAATAAAAGTTATAGGAAGTCCCAGTATTATCAGCCGAATGGTCAGAGAAGATGTCAATCAACCTGATTGCAAAGGATTGGATAAAATCAACGGATGGCCACCTTGCTGCTGTTTCGGGACGCAGTGGTCAGCCTATTAAAATGGTCTGCAGGATCAGCAGGTATTTATAAAACATTTATTGACCTTAGTATAAGAAACCCCTGCACAAATACATGTACAAAGCAAAAGGAAAGCTTTTTATGGATCTTTAGTATTCAGGTTTACATTCATCCCTGATGACAGCCATGGATCTTAAAGTTGCCGGTGAACTCTGTCTATTCCTTTGGCATCTAAAGATCTTCGGGAAGCCAATAAATGAAATTATATAGTGTCAAAAGAAGACATATATGCTATTGCTGGTTACCATAACAATCAGTATAACACAATGCTTTTATGCTCACTGAATAGAATACTAGAAGACAAATAGAGAATGGCTTATGCTCTTAAACTTCCTGTACATGCCTGTTAAAGAACCTCTATAACTGGATCTTCACGTTCACATTTCATATGGCATTGTTAGCCATTTAACAATCATTTCACTTTGAATTCTACAAAGCTGCCATATGTGGCTGTCATTCTAAGAAGTATTGAGGAAGAATATTTCAAAGTAATACTAAGAATGTGGAGCAAGCACCAAAAATTGGCTTCTCTTACATTATTTGTGCCTATGTCACCGTAAGCTGCCACTCGTATATTCAGGAAATCATGTGATTTCACTGATTTTCTAAAACATGGCGCCAACATAGGGCTAGGCAAGCCCCACATGGGACGGTGCTGGGGTCTTGTGATTGGCTGCTCAGGTGCTCATTATTGCAGGACGATAGATTGAGTGGAGTTTCAAATCTGAGATTATGCTGCAGCAGATCTTATATTAAATTTGGGTCCTAGCTCCACTTAATCTAACATACTTACTCTGAGTTTCAAGAAATAATGAAATAGGGGATATAAAGAGACCAAATAGTGGAAAATAATATACAAAATCTTAAAAAATAAAAACATTTTGACCTTTGTATTTAAATGAGGTTTTTTTTTTAAAGATATTGTATGCCATGTCAGGGGTGTCCCAACTTTTTGCAAAGAGGGTCGGATTTGGTGAGGTGAAAATGTGTGGGGGAGTCCGGCGTAGGGGATTCTCTGTTCTCACACGGGGACTCCTGTCCCACCTATTATGCTCGCCAAGTAGCGGGCGGATAATTGCAAGGTGGTTGATGAATTCTAATGAAATATAAAATAGTTTTTTTGTACGCGTGTATTTTTTTACTGTGATCAACAGGCCACGGGTCGGTGGAAATCTGAACATGGGCCGCAATTGGCCCCCCTGGGCCAGACTTTGGGCGTGCCTGGCATATGTGATATCATTACTTTTTTAGGATTTACATTTACGTTCCTCCTGAAGAAGATAAGGCTGCCAATGTATTGTGGAATATTACATTTAGCAAAAATTTTTTCACATTTAACCTTTGAAATTCACATTTATTTGAGGCATACATTGGAGCATGGGTAAGTATTGAGTATCTTGGATTTCAAAGTAGTTTGATGTTGATTTTAAAAATTATTCATCTGCTATTTGGTCTTATTATTGCTCATTATTTGTCAAAATTGTAATTAAAGTTTTTACCAACCTGGTGAACTAGCCCTGATATATGAGGATTTTGGATGACCCTTTTTATGTTCTAATAATTAATTTTATATGCCAAGAAGCTGGTGAATCTTGCTAGAAATGTGTCAATATCATATTTTGCAGCAAATTCTTTTGTTTATAGGGGAGTGAATCCTGCTGTTAAGTTCTTGACATTTTTTTGCAGTTTTGCAAACATATTTACATTAAACATTTACTTCAACAGGGAGCGGGTGGCCTTAATTTGGCTTTGTGGGAAACAGTGAAAAAACATAATGCTGGTATTACAGCACAGTATGAGTTTCATAGTCAGATTCAGTAACACTGTATTCTATCAAATATTTCAGATTTGTAATTGATTCTTAAACTTTAACATTTAGCTTGAATACAGAAGCAGCACCCCACTCTGATTTATTTTATCTTTAAAAACTGCTTTTGATGTAATTTTGACTTTGTGAATTGACTGGTAAAAGTATCAGCAACAACTGATCTAAGTGCTAAAGGAAGGTTTCCTCTTAAAAGAAATAAAGCTAAATTTCCCAGCTTTGCGCAATCCTGCCAGTGGCACAACAGTTTAATAGTATAGTTTCAGCGCTTCCTATTTTTCACAATGCCATACTGCATTGGCAAAAAAGTTTAATAAAATGTCAAAACAGACTGCACAAAACACTTCAAAACCCTACATTCCCCCAAACTTTCTCATCTCTGTAATTCCAATTAGTCCAAAAATATAGATTTCAGGTATGTGTTTGATAGAAATTGGCCAGGACAGTAGGTGAGCCTTTGTATAGAAAGAAAGACAGGTTTTATCTTAGAATAGAAAATAGAAAGTGTATTATCTGAGCCACACATAGAGTACAGTGGCTGTAAAATCAGCAGCTTGGTCACGACTCAAAATGAGGGAGAGATGAGGCATTTTTTTCCTTGGAATAAATGTTAGAGTTATAATGCAATAGACAATAGCCACAAATATTGTACTGAGCCATATGTAAGCACCTTGGTTAGAAGAATGAGAGATGTGGCACATTTCATTTTATGATAAACATTAGAGTGCTTTTGAGAGACAATAGCCATAAATATGTTAAGTGCTGGAGTACTGGAATACGTTAAGGGAGTGGGCGGGATCTTGTAATTTAGTGGCAGGTATCCATTTTATTTGGGGGGGGGGTGCAGGTGAACCCAAAAGTTTAGTCAGTGGCATCATCTGGGGGATTTGTAGTGATTGGTAATCCAATGGTTCATTTAGTAAGCTGGTCTGCCCTGGACCTCATGTAACCAGCAATGCCTCTATCTGCAATCTAACATCTGTGGTTAAAAAAAGGTTTAAAAGAGGCCTTGAAATATCCACTGATACTGCTTACTATCCTTTTAGGGTTTAGAGGATTTGCCTATTCTGCCACCACCAGGAAATATGGCAAAGAGGTTCTTACACGGCACCGCCTTAAAGTGCTGCATTTTGGGTACGTTTTGGATGGTGACAAAAGATTGGCCATTACCTTTGTATTGTGGATCTTTTAAGATGGGCACCTTCTGATTCCCAGTATAGGCCCTTCTTTTTGATACCTAATTCCTGGGATCCTTGCACGGTAATTTGAACATAAAAGATCCCATTCACCATAAACTGCCTGCAGCAGAAGGACCCAAATCATTGGTCCTTAAAAAGTCCAACACTGCAGAACTTTGTGGCTAGCAGTGGTATTTGACTGAAGATTTAATGGATTAGAACAGTTGTTCTCCGGTACTTTGCCCTGTTTTGGACCAAATCCTCTCTGCCCGCTGTTGTGCTTCTCCCCCAAAACTTATTTCATCATTCCATTCTCATTATTGAAGCATTCCTTGCAGTAAGCTCCAGTTGCTGGAACACCTTTGCTTCTTGCTACTCACTGCTGGATGTCCCGATTTCTGTTTTCCCTGGACCCTCCTCTTTCTCAATGGCTGCTCTGTGCTTAATAGGAGGGAGAACCTTAATGTAGCTTTCCCCACTGACTTTAATGCAATAGTTAAATATGGAAAAAAAAGTCCCATTTTTGCTCATCTCCAATAACGGTGTAATGGTGGCGATTATCTAACAACCAGGTGAGAGATAGGGCAAGTTGTGGATTTTAAAAAGTGTTGGAACCCTTTAATGCAGCATCGGGCACAGCAGTGGTAGAGGGTCATAAAATAATGTGCATCCACTTTACAAATCCTAAAACAATTAAAAACTTTGCGCCTAATTTTTAGCTTTTTGGTTGAAAAGACCCTTTAGCACATTATAGTCAACTAAACTTTAAATTTAAATTAAATAATGCAAATTCAAAACAATTGTGTGCAACTCTTACAGTTTCTTTTCAAGAAAGAGTAGACACAGCCTAAGTAGCAAGTAGTAGAAAGCCTAAAACAACAATCTTGTATCAGCATGCTACAGAGAGAGACCTATCTATTCGGAAACAGAGGAAGCAGAGATCAGACATGCCCCTTACTAAATCAGAGCCAAAGCTCTCCATGTAGTGGGGGGCATGAGCATTGCTGAATCCAGAGATCTGACTTAGTAGGGGGTCATGTAGGACCTCGCAATAGTTATTTACACAGGGTGCAAGGGTCCCTTTGGCCAGATGCTGGCAGGAGACAGGCTTTCCTGCTCAGGCTGTGGCTACTTTAGCTACTTAAACTGTAGGGCAATGAACACCTTTTATTTTAATACACTTGAAATATATAAAGCCAATTTAAACTTGAAATATAAATATAGTTTGGACTTTCTAAGCCATACTCTTTCCCTACACTTGAGCCGTAATTGTCCCTTAATAAGTAGAATCCCAGTGCAGTCCAGTCTGTTCCTTGTTATTTGTATAATCATGATCATATAATTGGCTTCTCACTCAGGAGGGTCTGGCACATCTGATCCCTGGGAAGAAAAGTACTATTGATTCTCAGTACAAAATGAATACAAATAACTACCTAGCATCACGGAAAGAATTATTAATGATTAGAGGAATTGTTAGGTACAACTAAATACACGGCCAGAAAGAAGAAAGAAAGACACTTTGCGGTAACTGGGAATTCAAAGGGAGATTAAACACAAAGATATCAAAGGTGCTTTATGCCTTTTTATTGGATAATAAGGCTTATTTTTAACTGTAATAAAATGAATTGGAGCATTTGTTCTTGGTAACCTGGACGTTAATAAGCAGCTTTGTATAATAACTTCTTTTTATTAAAAAATGGCTGCACAGTGGTTAAGTGATTGGCACTTGTGCCTTGGGAAGGACACGGTCTCATGGAGTTAGTGCGATCTGTTCATGTATACATGTACACATTCTCCACTGAAAAAATATGAATATTGGTAGATTAAAGCTGAACTCCTACAACAGAATAATATACAATGTGAACATTTACATTGGAGTTGTTTTACCTTTCAAAGGATCAGCATTTTTGTCCAGTAACAGCTAGGTTCTGCAAGTTGATTTCATTTTTTTGTATTTTCATGTGGACTCTTGGTATCCTTATACATACCATATACTGGGAGAAAATCATTGCCTGGCAATTGTTGGTAAATTGGAGCTAGTACTTCTCACTCTTGAAAGGATCTGCATCTACTTCTAGTTCCTCGAATGCAATATACAAGGGGTGCTCTTTATTCACATACAGCTATTTAGGTTTTGGCCATATATAGTGTTATTTGATACATTGTAAGGCAAACAAGCCATACATTGTATTTCAAAGAATTTACAATTTTCGCCATCTGGTTACAATTAAACTGAGTAGCTGGAAGAAGAAATACAACTCTAAGAAATACAAATAAATATGGCTCAAATTAACTCTAAGCTATACAGTCCTGCAATAATACTATTTTAAACCTTCAACTCTCACTATAGATAGTGCTGTATAATCTGTAGTAAAGTTATCAATCAAGGCTATGGAAACAATTAAGAAAAGAAAAAGGAAAAGGAGGAAGGGAGGGAGAAGGGGACAGAAATTATCTGAATACCTTGACCTAATCAATGAATGGGCTACAGAGACCATAAAAAATTTCTATGACCTTCCATAGCTCATTATATAGTAAAGGTGACCCACCCATGTCTCATATTGAATATATATCACACATGTCTATGCTGCATGACCAAAGGTTTCCCATTGGATTTCAGAAAACTTACCTTATTTTCTGTTAGATTGGTGTTTCTCAAATAGAGTTCCTTCAGAGGTTGCTAGGGTCAAGTAATGAGCAATTTGGACCTCTCAAGTCAGTTTTGGTGACACCAATGATATTTTATCTGTAAGGGTGACATTCTTTCCATGGTAAGCAATGTCAGAGGTATTCTTCCCACTGACCACCCCACTAATATACTGTGATCTGTGGATATAGTAATTATAGCAGGGGTTTTCAGAAGAACTGAAATTGATTTCAAGGTTAAAAAGATCAAGAAAGGCTGTGTTAGATCCTTAGAGTGACCCAATGAAAATCAGTAATGACAGAATAGACCAATAAAGCAAAGCAGCGCATTTGCACATATCCCTAGTAAAACTACACACACCTGGACCAATTTAAAGTTTTTAAACCTATAAGTGATTACTAGAACACCAGAAAGAAACCAATACAAACACTCTGGATTTGCAGAGAACATTTTAACATCTCATAAAACATATTTCAACCATTTGACTGCTAACTAAAACTACATTTCTATGTATTTATAAAGCAATTGGTTATACCTGCCAAAATTGAAAATAATAATAAATAAATAATAATAATAATAAAAAAATGAACAAAAAACAAAAACACATACCTATTGCCCAACTATTGGAGTCCCGTACAGAAAGAGAGCACTCTCCAAAAAAACAGTTTGGTAGAGGCTACTGAGCAGGTACATTTCTTTTCCAATGAATTATATGAAGAACATAACATGCACTCCTGAATGATGATAGTAAATCAAGTATATCAAAATCACTACAGGGGTCTCTATCTCTTCAACATGAATCTTAAAGCTTTTCCAATGTTAAACACTAGTCATCCTCAGCCATTACATGGTACTCTAGCCGACTATTTACATTCACAGCTATCTAAGAGAGATATATGAACCAGTGGTGTGAAACATACGCAGAATAGATAGCTAACAATCCCAGAGCCATGGCTAGAGAAAATAACATTCTTGCTTTTCTTCATTTTACAAAAAATCATAAAAGCTAAAAAAAAAATTCCAAACCAACATGTTTGTTATATTGTATAAGATACTCTTGTGTATGGTAGGCTTTATTACTTTGAAAAAAATATGAAGAGCTCGATTTTATATTTTACATTTACACTGAACAGTCCAACTATGTCCTGGGCTGAACTATTTATTTTCAATTATTTGACTAATACTAGACTCTGCCAGTCAATTATTAAGCTAATGGACACCGTAATTGTTGGTTTTGCAAGGCAATAGTTGCACTAATAATGTATACATCTATGTTTTAAAGTAGTTTTCCTGGATAAAAGTAAATAAATATTTCCTGGAATCTTTATATCAAAGTTGAATCATTTTTCTAATTCAACACTAAATTATAATGCCCAGTGAATCAACATTTTATCCAGACAATAGCTAAATGTTTCGGTAAAAAACTCCAGGGTTTAGGGCAAAACAGACTTTAGAAATGTTCATGGAATAGACCAATAGGACTAAATCCTTGGATAGACAGACACAATATAATCACACCAGATTTTTTTTCAACATGCAGAGAGCAAAACAGGAAAACAGGCAAGCCAAAAAGTATGAAGCTTCTGAATATATAGGTGAATTGATTGTGGTTTCTGACTTTGCACATAGCTGCTGAAATCTCAAAAAATCATAATTAATGGCCTTTTTGCAATAGAATGTATCAGGGACTTCACTTTTGTCTCTCTTTATAATAATTGCAACAATGGTCACGTCACACCAATTGATCAAGTTTGAAAGGATCAAAGGTTTTTATCCCAAATCCAGTTTTACAATTACTGTATATAAATCCAAATATAATCTGCGCAGGTCTAGACAGTAAATGGGTAAATTGTTATTTATGAGAGAGTTTGGTTATAGGGGGGGGGGGGAGGGTAAGGCAGGAAAGTAAAGGAGGGGTTAAAGTTTTATAGGGTAGGGAGCAAAGGGGAGTGGTCATTCTTTTTGGGACAAAGTAGGAAAAAGTTTTCTCACCCGCCCGCCCACCCTCTTTTTCGGTAGTTTGAGAGAGGTTGGGATGGTGTTGCAGAGAGGTCCTTGAGGGAAGTTGGTCCTTGGGGGTGGTATCAGTGGGGTTGGAGATCGAAATTAGGTGTGGAATCTCCAGAATGTTGTGGAAAACTTATTGTGCAATGGTATGGTTGGACTAAAAGTATTGGTGATAATGTTCCCAATCCGGCGAAGAAGCGGCTGGGAGCCAAGTGTGAGTGGGGAATGGGCCTTTGAGAAGCGGCAACCAAAAGAGTAATAGTGTTCAGGGTTTGTACGGGAATTGTTATGTTAATGTTGAGTTATATTATAACTATGTTATTTAATTGTGGTTGGTATTATTGGTATTTAAAGGCATACATATTTAAATTTGGGAGGGGGGAAGGGGATATTAAGCTGGAACTTTGTGGGAGTAGAAATATTGGATGCATATGTCTGCCTTGTCACAGTCAAGTAATTGATATTATATTTATATAATATAATATAATATATAAATTTTTTAGGTTGAGAAGTTTTAAAACATTTTCTTCTTTTCTTTTTATATAAATGTATACAAACATGAAACGACAAGTTAAAAATAGTGCATTGGTTCACACTTGTAAAACTATGGGGCTCGATAATCACAGGGTAACCAGAAAAATCTAAATTTACCTTTTCTATTCACCTCATTTATAAAAGTGGCAATCAGCTGAAAGCTTTACCACTTTTTTGCAGTTCACAACTTTTAATATTAAAAAAAATGTAAATTGCCATATTAAGCTAGCCCTATCACTACTTCCGGATTGCCAGATAACATTCAGCACTTTGGCGATGTACATATATGATTTTTGACACTGGAAATTATCTTTCATGATTGTTTCCAGTGACAGATCATGGAACTAGTATTCTACACACAGTACCTGTTCTGTTCTATAGAGAGGGACACGGGGAATGTTCTCCTCCATTTACATGCATGTTCTTAAACATTGTTCATTTATCTGCCAAGGTTGATTGATGAATAACATTGAGTAACTGGTGTTCATATGACTGCTGGTGACAATTATCTGATGCAGACTTACAATGGCAGACAGCACTGGCTACCATAGAGATCTGAGGTTTTGCTTGAAACACCCTAATACATTAAAAAATATCTCCACAGAGAAATAGGTTATGTTCTTGTGGCCATGAACAGTGTTGCTGCAACATGAAGTGTGTGCAAAGTCACTATTTTCATGCATTCACTGTGTGTGTAAATTTCATCTTGAGCTATTAAGCTCTGTAGACAACACACTTTTACGACAGAGAGGCAAAATGATCCCTAAAATCAATATGAAAAGGAGCTCAACATGTCAGCTTGGGATGAATAAAAAAGCTAAACCATGCCATATTTTTTATTTACTCTACAAGAACCAAAATGAAATAATAATATTCCTGATCATAATAAATAAAGAAACTGTACAAAAAACTACTTATTCCTTTTAAAAGTCATTCATAATAAAGTGCTTCTTGCCCCTGTGCCGGTGAGAGGGTTCCTTGCTGACTGAATAGTTTAATTACATTAGATTTGCATGTATTGTTTTAACGATTGCAGTATTGATATCTGTAATTCAGAGAAAAATGCCTCTTCCCCTAGATTATAATGATAGAGTATTAACTGTATAATTATTTGACTGAGATCCATGGTGTTCAGGCAATTAAGATCAGTTCCAGATATTTAAAGCAAGACATTTTCCCCTGGGGTAGAGGTCCATTTGTGTGGCGGCAAAAGCTATATTACAAGTAAAGCTGTAAATAAAATGTATTTAAATAAATACGTAGGTGGAGAATATGGAGCTTTCCTGCTTAGTTTCTCTCTTAAAAAAAAAGACACTATAATTTGCCACCAGTAGGGAACAATTAAGAGTCAGCTTCACACAGGGAAGTTGCACTCCATATGAATTACCACTTTTAGCAAGTTTTAAGAGTTTTTCTAGAAATGAAATACTTACCTAATCTAGGGATTAACTAATTCACCATCTATCTCTCTGCTCTTCACTGCTGGAATACAGGTGAGCACTCCCACGCCATTATACACAATAGGGGGGGTTGGTCTTGTGTAGTATATGATGAGGTCTGCAAAAGGGAGTGGCAACATGACCAACTGAAGTCTTCCAGGTGAAGTAGATAGGTTATCAAATCTGGAGGAAGGAGCCATTAGTTAAGGTTTGTATCCTATTTCTACATATTTATCATCATCTTGGTGCACCTCCCCATCAGCTTAATAAGGATAGCAACATGACTGGCTGGAGTCCAGCAAGAAAAGATGATTTAAGGAACCAGCCATCACAAATAGAGGGGAACCATGAACCAAGGTGGCATATGGCACTGGATTGCCAGGATGATTTAGAGTTGGTGAGGTGCAGTGCTTCATGTGTAGAATCTATTCAGGGTGGAAGCAGAGGAACAAAGAACTAAAGCACAGCAGTAATGTCCAAAATTGTTTTTTACACAGAAATCAGCAATGTCTGTATGGGCAACCAACATGTTTCAGGTCCCAAAACTGCCCCCTTCATCAGAGCATGTGCTATCTGTAGAAAAGCAAGAGGACAGATATTCATTTGTTTTATATACATTATTTTGTATATTATTTTTATATAAGCATACACTTTTAGGTATATTATATCTCTTACTAAGATGATAGTACTGACAATGCTTTTCTCTCTGGAATGATAAAGTCATCTTTGCTTCATCATCCACGGCCACAAGATAGATACTTTCTAGACCAGTGTCTTTCAACCTTTTAAACATGGAGGAACCCCTTGGAGGTTTTTTGTAACCCCAGCTATAACTACTATATCCACATCTCACAGTACATTAACATGATGGTCAGTAGGAAGAATTCCTCTTTCATTGCTGGCCATTGGGAAGACTACCACCCTTAAGCTGCGTACACACTTGCAATTTTTCTCGTTGGAAAGGATCTTTCACGATCCTTTCCAACGAGAAAAGACTGCACGATGCATGAACGATGCTGTACATACAGCACCGTTCATGCTCTATGGAGAGGGGAGGGGGAGAGCGACGGAGCGGCACCCTGCTGCGCGCTCTCCCCTTCCCTTTCATTAGGATCGGTCGTCGTCCATCGTCCATGGATCCGCCAGGACGGTCGTCGGACGATGGACGACGACCGACTGTACACACGGCAGATTTTCGCCCGATAATTGGCCGATACCGATTATCGGGCGAGAAAAATTTGCCGTGTGTACGCAGCTTTACAGATAGCCAAAAAGATCATTGGTCCCTATTAAACTGATCTGAGAGATCCAAACTGCTCATGGCTCAAAGAACCCCTAGTAATTATCAGAGGAACCCTGGGTGAGAAACACTATTCTAGACTGACAATGCTAGGCAGCCAGGGCAGTCAGGGCAAAAAAATTGTCTTGTTGCTGTCTTAGCTGATAAATATACCCTGTGCTTCAAGGTATGGAGTACAATATGATCTCCTCCTATGTTTTGGTGTAGCAACTAAGTGCTGCCGGGTGATAGTGCAAATGAAGATTTTTTTCCTTCCTAGTATCCAAGCTAACACTAGCACTATTGCCTGGGGAGCAATGGCAAGGTAAGTATCAGTAGGCCCCTATACACATACATAGTTATTTCCTAAGGGAATTTGAACCATTCACTCACAAATGTGAATTATCGCCCTGCAAGAGATAATTCTCTTAGCTTAAGGAATTTGGTGATAATTCACTTTGCAAAGAATACCCAATCATGTGCAAGGAAATCTAAAAAACACAAGATTCTATGATCCTATGACTGGAAGGTCAGCCAAGCATCATTTACTAAGCTTAGTGAAATATCTTACAATACTTACAATAATTCTATAGATAATAAATAGGTTTAAAAATCAATTTAAGGATGTACCACATACCTGAATCTACCACACCTTTTTCTACAACCAATAAATGAGACTGTTAGGGCACACTTAGTAGGTTTAAAAGAACAAAACTTATTGATATGTAATTTACGGTAAAACACACATTGCAAATGGTACATGTGATACCCTACTACCATAAAACACCGTCCATAATAAATAAAAGTCCTCTGACATTATAAGCTTTCTGTTGCACACAAAGATCCATAGAAAATGTGTTCCTCTACGCATTGCACACTTGCTTCATCAGGAGAAACACTGTATTGGCATCTAGTAGGCAACGCCAAATTTAACAAAAAATTAACAATGACATATACTTCAATCCATAAAAATACCTAGACAGATAAAAAACATTTCTCACCTTGTAGTCACACATAATCCAAAAACTGAAAATATGCTGAATCTGTCACAAATCACATCAATTACCAATATCTTAAGAGGGAGGATGCCTTCTGGTGTCTGGATTTAATAAAACAGAACACCACATATACATATATATGTCTCTGATGACAAGAAACATAATATATTTGTAAGGCTAAATACCTTCTATAATAAACCAAAGTAATTGTGCTTTACCATTTTTTTAACCATGTAAGAGATTCTATACTGCTGTAAGATTTATTTATTCTACAAATGTTTAACCAAATGAGGCCCCTAAACTCCTATTGCAATGTATTTGTCCCCAAAATCTAGCATACTAACAATTTTTCTCTTACAGACACGGGCTGGGAGTTGAACTGTTAAGGCAAGATAATTGTTTCCTATGCCCACATGCTATGAGGGTCATGAGACGGTTTATAAATGCTGCCAATACTTTGTAACTACTGTAAGTTCCCTAAAGTAAATCCAATACTTTGTAACTACTGCAAGTTCCCTAAAGTAAATCTTACATATTCAGAACTCGTCGGTTCCAGACCATCTCTTCCTGTTGTGTTGGTGCATTATAATAACGGCTTGCTGATTTGATCGAGCCCATGTCAAAGCAGAAGTTTGCTCATCTCTAGTTACGAACCCAACCTCATTAAAATAATGAAGAGCGCCTTGGGAATATCAGGACACTCCAGTTGTTGCGAGCGAGCTTCTATGAAAATAGGAATGAGTAATATCAATTTGTCATCTGTGTGAGGTGTCACGTTGATGCAGAAAGGTTAGGACATTTGTCTACATTTTCTCCCAAGACAAGCTTAAATAGCTGCTATTTGTACTTGTTCATTTCAGACAGTTCGAGACAGAAGAAAACATGTGACGAAGGAAAAATGTTGCGTCTCGGACTAATTGGATTTGATTTCTTGTTAACGGATTTTCTTTATTAGGCTTCTTGTTTACGAAATCATTGGTGACCAATGTCACACAGATAAACGTCATGTCCTCTGAAATGTCATGCAGGCTAAATAAATCACCCAAAGGGAACACAGTGTAAAAGCCAATGTAGGCCTTTCTACGTCAAAAAAGATAAACCTAGGTTGTTATTGGTAATTTTCTAAATAAAATATATAACTACATGATGCTTTTTTGCAGCTTACTATTTTGTCTGCACAATACATTTTTACAAATCACCTTTCTGATTCATGGGATTGTCCCAACATCTGGCCTGATTCATTAAAGCTCTACAAGGCTGGAACTGATCAGTGAAGCTGGGTGATCCAGCAAACCTGGAATGGATTTGTTAAAAGCCATTTGCCAGCAAATGTTGTCCTGGACTAGATCTATTTCTGGTTTGATGAAAGTGTATCCTCTCCAGCCTTGGAGAGCTTTAATAAATCAGGCCTATTATGAATATATAGAAATGCTGCATAGACAATCAAAATGTAGCAAAGCATGGGTAAAACATAATGCTGTCATTGGGCCTGTTGGTTATTGGTGGTGTTTAAATGACTCCTGGGGTTTTCATAAGTACCTTTAAACTATTATTGTATCTTATTGTTCTAAATTCTTTTAGGAAATGAAACTATACAGCAAAAATAAAATTAAAATACAAAATAAAGAGCACAGTACAGTAACAGACCTCCTGTCTAAGCAGCTTAAGAAGCAGGTTGTGAGTTTGAATTAATTCAATGCAAATGTTTCTTACAAGTAATCCTGATTTTACCACTGTAGACCGGTAATCTCATATTTTAGTCAAATGGCAGTGACAACTGTAATGTTTTTGATTTCCCATTGCTTTCTGGTTTAAGTGAAAATGTCTACAAGGACACAAAGTGAGAATGAATCTCCCTTAACACCGACAGCAAGAAAAGCCTGACACCGGTTCTCATTCTTCAGCACTATACACTTTAAGGCAGAAGTGAAAACGTCCCAATGCATATTAACCAGTTATTGTTTTTAGCACATTGTATTAACATTGGCAGGGATTTCAATCACAGAGACCTGAATATAGGATTATATTTGTGAATGGGACAAGATGAGAATTTTCTCTTGTGCTCTCCAGCACTGCTTGGTGAATGCAAGCAAACAGTGCTATAGCCAGATTTAGTAATTATTCAATGATTCAAAAATAATTCTTAGAGCAGCTCCATTTCCATTTCAATCCCACACCAAAGAAACCTTACAAGCTGATATTTTTGTTAAACTATATTCATATTTATTCTATACTATAACAATTAGCCAACTGTAATGGGGCCTTGTTAACTCTTTCCTCCTTCTCCATCCTGAGGCTACTATTTTTGTTTTGCTGGATGTTTTAATGTTTTTGTTTAGTATTAATATTACTTTTTTTTTTGTTTTCATTGGTTTGGCCTTTTTCCTTTTTCATTGTTGTATTCAAAGATGCTGGAAATGTGAACAATTGCCTGTTTTTATTCGAAAATAACAAAATCATTTATTTTAATATATTTGTTTATCCTTTTGTTTATAGATTTAATAGAAAATTAAACATTTTTTTTGCAAACTAGTATAAAGCTAGTTTGTTCTCCCAAAAACAAGGTATAGCTGAATAAAAGGTCAAAAGTAGAAATACAAAGATTCTCCTAGGGGCTTACAGGTACAAGAGCTGTGGTACCTAAAAAAAAAGTTTACAGTTAGAACCATTCAGTTAACACAACAGGATACAAACATATGGCAGCACATGGTAAATTTTAAATGCGTTGTCCTTGGGGAGAACACATAGGGCTTTTATTTATAAAGCAGTAAATCTGTTATTCACTGAAACATTCAATGGTGGAAAATCAATAACTGGGGGTATCACAGTGGGGTGGTTGAAGGGACACAAGAAAGCTTAAGCAGATCTGGGGTTCATAGAAAAGGCTTTTATATATTTTTAAATTTTATTAATAATAAGGGGGCTTGAAACACATGGACCTGGAAGATTCTCCACCAGTGAATGTTTCAGTGAATCCAGTATATCAGCCCCTTTCCCCTTCCACACAGATAATAGGTGCTATGGCTGCAAATTCATAGCCCATCTCTTTCCACTCCATTCCTGGAAACAGTTAAAATCACATAAGTTCATTTTTTGTTTTACAAAAGAGGAGACAAGAACTCATCTTCGTTATTTTGGGAAAAAGACATTTCTTAAATTGTGAAGAATTTATCTGTAGATAGGAAAGCAGTCAGACTGTTCATTGAGATGCAGCCCTCTGCTATGCAGTGGAGTCTTTAATTGTTATGTAAAAATTCATGTGTATTCAAAACTTTGACCTTGAGGTTTCTGTGCAGTAAATTATTTTTCTTCGGATACAGTTACTATTTTTACCATAAAAGATATGCTTGCATATAATTAAACTTGCACTTTTGCATAAGAAATATAAGGGGACTAGCGGACTGTAGTATGTACTGATGTGGATATTCTAGAACATGAGTCCTGCAAATGAAGTGGTCTTGGAGATTCTTATACATCTAATAATAAAAAAATCTTCAAGGAATCATTCCATTTCAAAACCCCAAGAGATAATATGGGCTGGTATGTCTACTCACCAGCGTCAATGGCAGTTTGAGTTTAATCCCTTCTTCCTAAAATCTAGAAATAAAGTATAAGTCAATACCCAAATGAAACCAACCATTATCTTTTAGCAACACTTGTACACTTGGTATACCCACCTTAAAAAATTCCTATGATGAAACCTCTTTAGGTATTTCAGAAGATCCCAATATGTAGATCTTTTTATCCACTTGGGCTAGGTTTCAGGGCTTATATCAGACGAGAATCTGGTGTGCGTACATCGCTCATCGTCCATTGTTCTGTCATCCAACCTGGTAGATCAATGAACAACAAATGAGAAATGATCTAATGAAAGTGAAGGGGAGAGAGTGCAGCGGGGTGCCGCTCCAACGTTCCCCCCCTTCCCTCTACATAAACCAGAACGGCACCGTATGTACAGCGCTCATTCATGCATTGTGCAGTCTTTTGTCATTGGAAAGGATCTATATTCTACAGATAATAAATAGGTTTAAAAATCAATTTAAGTATGTATTGCATACCTGAATCTACTACACCTTTTTTTTACAACCAATAAATGAGACTTTTAGGGTACACTTAGGGCACACTTAGTAGGCTTAAAAGAACAAAACTTATTGATACGTAATTTACAGTAAAACACACATTGCAAATGGTACATGTGAGACCCTACTACCATAAAACACAGTCCATAATAAATAAAAGACAATCAGAGAGCACTAGAGGTTTTGAATGGGGAGACTTGTCCCCATCTAACCTCTAGTGCTGGGGATCGCACACAGGATTCCCAGGGCTGCATAAACGAATGCAGCCCTGAGAATCCACTGCGATCCAGGGGCACTAGAGGTTAATTCACCTCCAGTGCTGGGGATCGTAATGATTTCCTCGATCTTCCGATGGTTTCACGGAGTCAGTTTGCCGAAATTTCACAGACCCATCTGAAGTTTGAGGAAATTTTCGCGAGAATGCGAGAGGCATTCTCGCTCATCCCTAGTCACCATGCTACCATACCTTACAGAACATAATACTCATAAAGTGAAGTACCACTGCACACACCAGGGCACGGAACCCAACAAATTCATATGCACGCCGTATGCCGAACATTCTATAGCTGCTGTGGCACAATTACTGCCAACACAAGAACCTGGAAGATTACCTAGAGGTATTGTTTGAGCCCACTGTGTACTACTTATGCTGAACTTTACTTTTGCTGCTTTTTTTCCCCCACATACCGAGGACAGTTTCTAGGAGAGCAAGTTAATAAAACTGCATCTTTTTGGAGGTATGTAGGTAACCGATTTGCCTGTTGCAAATACAGGGATAACATGCAAACTCCTCACAGAAAGAGTCCTGGTCAGACCCTTTTCTATTGTAATGCAAATATGTTGCTGTATGAACTATTTTTACTGGATTTTTTTTTACCACTAACCAATTTGCTCATCAAAACGATTGGAAACTTTGTAGAGTCTGTATTTTTTCACTTGAACCTGTATTTTATCTGTACATCAAAAGGCTCCATTTTCGATTCTGCTCAAGGGGCACCTCATATAACCTCACAATTATCAGGTAGAAGATACTGTAAGGAGTGATAATCTTTGTTCGTTGACCCCTTGGTACTAAGAATTGAAGATACCATTCAGCATTCTTCCTTTATGGTTCAACGAATACCGTATGTTATGTAGAACAGGCACTTTAATGGTTTCTTTTTCTGCCAAGTCCTCTCTAAACCCCCTTCATTATTAAAAATTATATAAGTCAGTTACTGATTGAAAAAAATCACCTTCACTTTAGCAAATTTTTATAACAATTCTTCATCAGTGTTCATTTTTATGTTCTGGAAAACAATTCTTAAGTGCTAAACTTGTGTCTTTGCAATTACAAATAAGTAGATTGGCAACAGATGTTGCCACCATGGCTCAGAGTGTTCATTGGAGTTTGAACCCTTTATTGACATCATTGCCATACCCTCTGTCCAGGTTGAATGACCAGCGGAGCCCATCTGCAAAGCTCCTTCTGGGGTCATATGAATAGAGCATGTTACTAACATGAGCCTCTGTAATGCTCCTAGTTTTCATCTTTTAAACAAGATCCTAGATCGTACAGATGATTTATGGTATTTATTTAGAAGATGATTTATGGTATTTATTTTATTATATTATTATTTTATTTTTATAAATGGAGGCTTATCATGCATATACCTCTGCTCAGGTGCTAACAAGAAACATGGTAATAGGGGAAAAAGGACATGTAATCTCATGATTGGATAGGTAGAAATAAAAAATCCTATGGCAGAAAAAACAGCTTTTATTTACTTTTTTCTGTGAATTTAATTCTTTGTTTTTTTAAGTTAATTTAATTCTCTCTATAGAGCCCACACTAATTAACTGATAACAGTAACTATGTGAATGCTCATTTTTAAATTATGATACATTTTTAAATTAAATTATGCAGTAGATAATATTAAATTATAACTGGAAGTAAATTTAACATATAGTAAATTGGCTTTTTTGTCTTGCTCTCATTAATGAGGTTTCTGTAGTGCCCTAATTGAAACATATCAATCAATAAAGTGTAACACCTTTATAATGGTTTAGAAACACTTACTCAAGCCTTGAAGAGCTGTTTTTGAGTCCTGTGTCCAATATATTGAAAAAAAAATCCTTAGTTGTACCTGTAACAAATAATCACAGCAGTGCTGCACTTAATTAATTAGGCATGGTATTGACTGCTGTGTTTTAAAGGAATACAATACAATTGCTCTGCTTGCCACCCATGTATGTAGGCATCATTAAAAATATTTCGCTCCACCAAAAGATTGTTACATAAATTGTAAGCTTTTTAGAGAACACTGGGATGTGCTGGGGAATTAGTCTATACCTGACCTGATGTGACACAGAATTTTTTTTAAATTGTTATATTCCAATATCTTCAGAAGGTTTGTGTGCACATTGGAGTTCTCCATAGAAGGTTCTTTTCTAATATTTTAATTGAATTGACTACAATTTTCCACAATGTTTAATAACTTCACTTATTCTAGGTTTCCTTTTGTGCTTTTCGGCCATGTATTTACAGTATATACAGTCGGATGTATTTTGGCAACGATTACCTATTTCGTTTTGTTTGGACTTGACGGGTCTTAAATTGAGCACTGAAAGGATCTGCTTCTACTTCTAGTTCCTCAAATGCACCCTGACTTCTCCTTCACCTACAGAGACAGACGTCTGGAGAGATATCCCAATAACACACACGCACAGTATGGTCTTTCTCTAATCTTTATTTGACAAGGCGGTCTTTTTATACACATAGGTATACAAGGGGTGGTCGTTATTCACGTACAGCTGTTTAAGTTTTGGGCATATATAGTGTTATTTGATACATTGCAAGGCATACAAGGCATACATTGAATTCCAAAGAATTTAGAATTTTTGCCATCTGGTTACAATTAAACTGAGTAGAAGAAGAAGAAATACAACTCCTTATACAAATATATGGCTCACATTAGCTCTAGCTATACAGTCCTGTAACAATACTTATTTAACCCTTCAATCATTGTTAGCCCTGCAGGTCGTGCCGGCGCCTCTGCTCCTATTTGCAGGCACGGGCGCCGGGTCCTATCTTTCAGGTAGAGTAACCCCAGTACATGTGTTCCATGCCAGAGTTTCCTTCCTGCTGGAGACTTGCACTGGTGTTTGAGCTGGCGTGGGTGTGTCTCTCTTTATCCATGAGGCAACACATACACGCCCTCTGTTTCTACTGCCTATGGCTGGAGCCCTGCTAGTATTTAATGCACTTCCCACTACAGGAAGTTGCCTGAGCAATCTCATGGTGTTTGCTTGTCTAACTCCAGGTGCAAAGGGTCTTCTTCTGTCTGCCTTCCTGTGTACCGGACCTTGCTTATCAAACCCTTGGACTTTGCCTGTTTGCCACCTGACCCTGACCTCGGATTTTGTGTATGGACTTCTGCCTGATTGCCGCCTGACTTTGACCGCGGATCTAGTTCACGGACTTTGTTTAATTACTACCTCTCCTATACCTTCTTGGCCACGCAAGCCCCTCAGTGCTTGCAACGGGTACCCTGACTCCTGTAGTCAGCTACCACTGACTCGGGGATTGGTCTGGAGTGGCACCTGGCAGCTACCCTGCGGCCCAAGCCTATCCTCACCATCAGAGGCTCTAGTGAAGACCTTGTAGCGGCTTAGTTACGTCCCTCTGGAGCATACCCAGTCAGTGGCACAGTGGGTCCACACCCGCTTGCGTTACAAGCACTAGCCGTGTGGTTCAGTTCACACATCCTGGCCAGGAAGGGGGGTCTGTGAAGATGGCTTTCTCCATTCTCAAAGCCTCATACAGATGTCCCATGGCCTTCAGAGGATTGTAGCTGGAAACTGTGAGCTTTTCCAGTGATAGATAAATGAATCAGCACTGTATACACTGCATCATAGATAATTTATTGAAGAGAGGTGGAGGAGGATGAATGAGTGGCACCCCACTGTGTTGTTCTCCATAGGATTGAACACTGGTTGTTCCCATTTGCTCATGCATCAATCCACCATGATGGAGTGATGCATGACAGTGAGGTGCCACCGTACTCTTGTTAGACCCCAAGAATGATTGTTCATCTTGGGAGACTTTTATCTGATGTTTGTACATTGCTTTAGAGTTTGCTCTACCAGGACAGCTTCCCCTCTTTTTGAATGGCAATTTCTTCATCTTACAGTTGCCAACAGAGTAATGACTACAAAACAAAAAAAAAAAAGGAAAAGCACAGGTCTGTGCATTTTTTTTTTATACGGGGGGGGGGGGGGGGGGTAGTTCCTCTAATAATTTTCTCTAGGACAATTTTTCCTTATCCTTGTGGCTCAATGCTATCAGGTTACTTCCTACTTAAGTTGAACCTGCACCTAGAATAAATATACTAAAGTATTTACATATTCTGAAAAAGTACTTTAAACAAAGCCTTCATCCACCTCTGTAGCTACAGGTAATGCCTTTGTGGAGCAATTACATTCAAAGTTCACAGGAGAGACCTAAAATAACAACTTCTTTCCCATTCCCTTTCTTTTCTATGGGGAGCAGAATCTTGGCAGTCTACCTGTACTCAAAAGTAGGGACTAAGTGAATAGACTTCGTTGAACAGGGAGTCCTTGTTATGATCTTTGAAGGTTGTTTGTGATGAATTACATCACAATGCATGCAGCTAGAAAGCTCAAGGATGGATTGTTTTAAAGAATATTTACTACTCATTAAGACTTTGTAAATAGTTTATTGTCTATAGAGTGGGCACATGTTCACCTTATAAGCTGTTGAGGTAAGGAGTACAATGATATTTCAGTCGACTTGCATTATGAGAAGGGTAAGTAAGGCACATCAAATGTAGCATGGCAAAATAAGAATCAGATCCTTCATATGAAATGAAAATATAATACTGTTCCCATGTACATATGTAATTACAAATTAAACACAGGAACAAGGTTGTTAATATGTTATAACATGCTGATAAGAATATTTACAAGCGGATTTCTTTTACAAATAAACAATAAGATGACAATCCATTCTCTTTAGTAAAATAAAGCATATTCATACATAACACTGACTCGCACATAGTTTGCAATGCTATTTTCTGAAACGCAGCATAAACAATCATGCAGTCTAGCTTGGAATTGCAATCTGCTTTCCTCTGGTACAGTCAGGCTCTGTCTACTCTTCTCCTTCTATTCGCTGCAATTTATATTAATTGCTCACAATAAATTCACAATTGGTGGCACATCATTTGAAGAGGGGCTGCTTAACATTTTCTCTTGGCAGGCTGGAAATGATTGGGTGGGTTGCTGAATGTGATATAATGCCGGTGTAAAGGACAAGCAGAGGACTCGGCCCAGGAGTAAATAATACGTTGTCATTAGTTTTGTCACTAAACCAGGAATTATGTAATAAGTCATCCTGCTATCAGCTCACAGCAATTAATTCAAAGCAGAAAGAATGTGGGAGCCCAGACAGCCTTTATCCTAGTTACGCTTATTACATTTTGCTTACAGGATAACTCTAAATTTCAAAAATCTAAAATGGCAGAACATATAATTGCTGCAGGAGTTATGTTTTTATCAAATGCTAGCTTTCCATTTTACTGTTCTAACTTAGAGATAGTGTTGTTCTATCATTACCAAACATTTCTGATTTAACTTCTTTATAGCCATAAAAAGTTTGGTTTTTCATCACTTAACAACTAAAAGCTGCATGAAGTGGTCCACATCTAAAGAAAATTCGAGTATTGAGGGAATAGTTCAATAATTCTTTATACTATATTGAGAAATGATTTGTTACTATAGTATGATACCATTACACTTTCAGCAAGTTTACCAGAACTGCAAATCCTAATATCTACTTAACAGATGGTATAAAAATTTTGCAATATATAGAGGGGAGGGCCAGAAAATACAATATATTTTTCTGTAAACATAATAGACAGTCCTTCTAAAAGAAAGGTATGGATTCCTTTGAGTTTGGCAAGTGATTGACAAGCTATTGGATGCCGGTCAGTTCACTAAAAGTAAAATACCTACAAGTGGCAATAAATAAATAGGCTAGCTAAGCACACAAATTCAGTACAAGAACTGTTTCATCTGATAATAAATCGCCAAGAACCTCAATTTTTTGGTATCTCTTGGTGATAGTTGGTGTGAAAGTGCATGCATCGACAACAAAAAAAATTGTGAAAGTGATTGCAACAATTTACCCTGCATAGGTTGTTTTACCCAGAATGCAGAAGTAGCAGGAAAAACCCATAGCTGTTCAAAAGGGACATTAAAGCAAGACTACGGTTTGACATTGAAAATATAGGGAGCTCAGGAACTTGAAGAAAAGTTTTATTATCAAAGGTCAGGCAGCTGTCTGGCCAGCAACTGCTGAGCATGAGTGGAGCTCTTAAAATATTTGCCTCCTACTTACAGTTCCCCAGTATAATAAGACCAAACTTGACTTTAAATGTCAAACATCAACACAGTTTGAGAATACCATGCAGACATTGAAGCAAAATGTTGGATTGCTCAAATTCCAATCCATATACAGAATGGCTCAAAACCAATATGGATATTCAGTCCCAGGAAGAAAAGGTTGCTGAGCAATGTAAAGATTTAAAATCACATCCACAAATGGTTTCAGGAAAACCTTAGAATTATTGTTATTATTGCAAACGCACAACGATCACCCTTTAAAGTTATTCCAATTTGAGGATATTTAATAGTTAGGGAATTAGAAAATTTACTGTATGCCAACAATCTCATACAAAGCTAAAATCAATGACTACATCCAAACAAACAACGACATAGCATGATATTCAATTCACGTCCTAAGCTTCCACCAGACTGTGAACCAAAAGTGACATAACAAACAGCTCAGTGACAAATACATTTATAGATATTTATTTAGCTAAGGACGTTGTTTAGAAAAAGTAAACAGGTTTCAGAAATTATTCAGAGCAATGTCAATAGAGCGAGTGTGGCTTGCATGATTCATTGCATCCACTTAAAAAAACAAATTATTATTTGCCATATTTCTAGTGCTGAAAGTGTAAAAGGAGACAACCTCCCAAACTCAGAAATTACCACTGTCACATCAACTTTCAGGCTGATTGTGGGGACCCAGAAAAGTTATTTAAAGGGAAAGTATTATAGCTTTGTAGTCAATCCTAACATATATATATCACAAAGGGAACAGAGCAGAACTTGGTAGTATCAGGCAAAAGGCCAATGCAAAGCAAAAGGCTACACAGTAATACAGAGAGGCCCGTAGCCGTAAGAATTAGGCGCAGGGTCACATGACCGGGTGCTAGGCCTAGCCCAGCGCTTTTAAGGGGTTAAGAAAAAGGTAGTGTTGCTAGAGGGGGCTGGGCTAGTATACAACGTGGGGTAGGAGGAGATTAGGAATGGGAGATGGTAAAAGGGCTGGATGATAGTGAGAGGCCCTCTTTTGGAAAGAAAAAGTTTCCCACCCACCCTCCCTCTTATGTTTAGGTAGAGTTGAGAGTTGGGTTCGTTTTAGCGGTTGGGGTCTTGGAAGGCAGGGATTCAGTGTATTGGAAAAGTGGTGGATTTTGGCAGGGGGGATCCCCTTTGGTGGGGTCTCCCCCTTTATGGTGAACGGATGATTATGGCTCCTGAAGGCAGTGCTGGGCAGCTAGGGGCCAAGGTGGAGATGTTGGAAGAGTTCAATTCTTGTTGGGTGGGATTTTGCCTTCTGAGACCTGCAGCTTGGTTGTTTGGGTGTATAATTGGGAGTTTGATAACATTATGGATACTGTTGTAATGGTTATGTATTATTAAAAGGGGAATTAAGTTGTTGGTTCATTAAGCTATATTCAATGTAATATGTTAACATTATATAATCCCGTTTAATAATAATTATATTAATAATGGAGTGTTGTGTTAATTTATGTTAATGTATGCTTATCAAAGTGTAAAATGTAATTTTATTTGGCATTTATTTATTTGGATATTTGTTTGTTAATTATTTGGAAAGTTATCTTTATTTAATGGTGTTTTAAATAAACGGCTGCTTGCCAGCCAATTTAAAATCCAAGATTTTGTGTTGGGGTATTAAATTTGGGGGGGAGTGGCTGGTAAGCAGGGGGAGGTTTGGAAGTAGGGGTAGTTATGACAATGGTGTTTATAAAGGATGGGCTAGAAGGTCCGAGCTACTCTGGTCATGGGAAACACAAAATATCAGGGCAAAATAGCACTACAGGCACACACATGGCAAAAGACTAACACAGCAATACAGTACAACCTCCTTCTATCCACCAACTTCCTACCTTCTCCACAAGCTTGGGTCACAGGATTTTTTCACCTTGCACATCCCACCTGGGCTCCGGACTCACTCCATTCCACTGGACCAGTTGGCTGCGCGGAGAGGTGCAGCATACCAGGGAACAGGCTACAGCAATCTCTATGGGGCTGGGAACAGAGGCAAGCTCATATATAAAACTACTTGTGGATAGAGACTAACACTTTGTCCTTGCTTCATGAAATGAATACTTTATTCCACTCAAACTCCAGGTACCAGAACAAGTCATAGTAGGATAATGAGAAAACATAACATTGCTTTTTTCTATTAAAGTCATTAACTCTAGGGCCCCTCACCAAATGTAGGAATATGTGAGAATCCTAGGTGATACATGCATACTGTCCATAATCCAGCCAGGCAGTGCCTTATACATCATATCCCTCTGCTTAAATCTGTATAAAGGAGCAGGTAGCGCTAACATGAAATGGGAGTGAATTCATTACAACCCATCAACATTTCCTTACCTACAGCCCCTTACCTGCAGTCTACATAAAATTATTTGCAGATTCACAAACCATCCTTGTATTGTTTCCAGCCATCCACTGTAGTTGACAATGGTCTGTGATCAGAAGGAACTGTGTGGTCTAATATCTCAATTACTCTATGTCCACAATTCAATAGTTATATTCTGCAAAGATTGGCTAAGGTATGCCAATGAATATTGTTTCCTAATAATTTCCTGGTACAAGACTGCTCTCAGGTCATCAACAGAGGAATCTGTACAAGACATTATTGAACACTGAGCTGTGATCCAATACTTTCTTCAGGTATTGGAATCCACTTTCTACCCCTTCATTTAATTTTACTTTGTTGAACTTGCTCCCTTTGGAGACATAAGTAAGTGGAGCTGCTATAGTAGACCCAAACCTCTAGTTAAGGGATGTCCAAACGTTTTGCAAAGAGGGCCAGATTTGGTGAGGTGAAAATGTGTGGGGGCCAACCACTAGCCAGGGTTAGCATAAGCATGGTCTGTTGGCGTCCCGCACAGCACATGCCCACCAGGGTGAAGTGAGGGATTCCCTGTGCATGGAGTCCAGTGTCAGTGCGGGCTCCGTGCACAGCATGTTCTTAGAACCAGAGTGGGCGTGGTTAGTGCAGGTCCCGCACAGCACATGCCCACTATAATGACGTAAGGGATTTCCTGTAATGACAGAGGCTGCGGGCCAGTGGAAATCTGAACACGGACTGCAATTGGACTTTGGACATGCCTGGTCTAGTAGTATCCTACAATCCCCAGAAAGGCTCTATAGGGTTCTAATATTGGACTACGTGTCTACCCCGAGAGCAATGCAGTAAGTAGTTGTTAGTATTACAGTGTGTGCAGAACCAAGCACTGTATGGTCCACCAGATGGGCATGGACCAATGTGACAAAATTCAAGATGTTAATAATACCTCCACCGGATGTGCTTCTATAGTAATAAGTCATTTCTGCTTTCCAGACTCCTGAGAGTATGCTGCAAGCACAGGCTTAGAAAATAGGTACATATATTTTTTCAGGTCACACTACATGTAGTGTGGGGCAATTAGCAGATGCATCCTAGTCTTTGGTTACATCAGCACCTGGTATGGTACCCACAGGTGTCTAAACCCCCTTCCACAATGCCAAAGGTTAATGTTGTCCTTTTTCCAAGAGGTTACTGGCTTGGAGTCAGATCCTAGGTAGCAATATGTTATTAGGAAAGGCTTTGATTTAATGGTCATAGTCTGAACAGGGTTGATAATCGTTGGTTGCAACCACTTGATTTTAAGGCGGTACAAATCATGCATCTGGAACCACGCAGTTTTACCCGGAGCATATCCCTATGTTGTGCTCAGATGATCATGGTAACCCTAAACTTTCCCAGGATTAGGGTGATGTTCAGTGGCATGACAGCAGTAACAATGACTATTTACAGTCTTCATTCGCAGGTATATCCTGCATTTGTAACTTTTCTATAGCAGCAAGGTCTATTTAAGGTCAGCCATGACATTTAGAGTCTTTCTCTTAAACTACTCATCTTTTGGAATGTGTTTTTCGTTGAAAGTCACCTCTGCATTTCCACCTCATACTCAGTTTCAATTCCCCAGGTTTTTAGTTTATTTTAGGACCCAGCACTGAAACCCTCTCAATTTGTGAAAATGTCATCCTGTAGCTTGATTGAGTAAACATTTTCATTGCTCAGCCTGTTACTGTTAATTAGATATCTACGCTGTTATGAGCCTGATAGCTGATTATTATGCTGTAAAGGCTGGTTATATTTATGTTAGTATTTCTACTAATTGCAGACACAAAACATGGCAATGAATTGATGCTGCCATTAGCAAAAGTAAGGTAATAAAAATCTTTTATCAAGTACAATAGTCGCATGTTTTTAAATTTCAATTTTCTAGATGAATACTTTTCAAAAACCACTTGAAATTCATGACAACAAATTGGTGGCTGCTACTTATAGTGTAAAAGATAAGCTATTCCTGTAGGTGCAGGTGGGCACCTAGTCTACACATGCTTTTGGCACTTACTTACCCAGCCACTCTCTCCGCTCCTCCAATGACCTACTAATGACTTCCTCACTCATAACCTCATCACACGCACAGCTACAAGACTTCTCTAGAGCTGCCCCAACTCTCTGGAATGGTCTTCCTGGTCCTATTCGGCTTGCTCCTACTTTCTGCTCATTTAAAAGAGCTCTCAAAACCCATTTTTTCAAACTTGACTACCCATCTTCTTCTGTCTTTTGAAACCATCGCTACTTCCCACCACTACATATCTCCCCTCCTATTGTGTGTAACTTTCCCCACCTACTAGATTGTAAGCTCCTCGGGGCAGGGTCCTCTCCTCCTGAATCACTGTCTGTATTAGTCTGTCATTTGCAACCCCTATTTAATGTACAGCACTGCGTAATATATTGGCGCTATATAAATCCGGTTTAATAATAATAATAATAATAATAATAATAATAAAATAATAACTTACTTGAATGCATTTTTGATATATCATCAGGTGCTAAATAAAAATCCAGTCTTTTTTTTACCAGTTCAGATTTCCATAAGGCTTCAGAGATAAAGGGGCGAATGACGGTTTCTGTCTCCTATATGCTTCTATTGTTGTTTGGGTACCTCATGTTTGGCTGCCGGTTCTATCCTTTTATCCTGGTATCACAATAAAAAGGCTCAGGTTTGTTTCTTACCTCCATCATCCCATTGGGGAGGGCTATGAAGATCTTCCCAAGTTATTTTGCACAATTTCATCTTTTTTGCGGACCTATAATATAGGCTTCTTTGGAGCATGGTTTGAATTTAGGAGGTTCAGCCAAACCACATGTGATCAAACTTCCCATCAGTTCGCTCATCTCTAAATATAATTCTGCACAGTTCACTGGGGCAAAACTTAGTTGTTTGTATTGCTCACCTGCTGTGACTTATTCTGTCCTTGACATTTCCTCTGCATTCTGTATTTATTTTATTTCAAGGGCTGGAGCAGGTAAGCACACAAAATGTGACGCCTAAAGCAGTGCTGATTTACTAATACCACTTTCATTACAAAGCACATAATCTTATATCCCTTAATACAGCCTAAATAAAACGGAGGCAAACATTACATATACAATATAGTCTGCCCTTAGCATGACCACAGTGCTTGTTTTTTTAAGTCCCTTCTTCAACATTTTTATTACAACTTTGTTTTATTCTTGGCATATTGTCACCAAGTGACACCATTAGACCCCCGTAGAGTGTCCTTGTGGCTTTTTGTGTTCCTAGGACCCTGCAACTCCTGCATTGCTGTCTCTAATTATTGACTCTTGCTTGTCCCTGATTATGTTTTATTATGCTATCTGTCCTGACCTTTGGCCTGTTTCTGGTTTTGTCATTGTCTATCGTCTTCGTACCTCATTCTATGACCATGCGCACTATTCTGTCCAAGGGACACAAGTTGGTAAGTCCACCACTCCTTGAAGAGTGCTCTGGTGTTTTTTATTATAACAAGCTAGTTTTTATTTTTTCAATATGGTCTATGTGTAAAAAGACCCAAATTATTGGTGTTAATTTTTATTACAGTCTAGTGAGGACCTAGTGGATTATTTACATTCATCAGCATCACCTTTTTTAGGGCTCACACTTTCCTGGACTATAAAATTAAGAACCTGCAACCTGGGCTGGCTGGCTGTTTCATTTTATTCAGATCCATGATCAGACTAGACATAGGCATCAAATGAGAAAGTCATTTCAAACTGGTTAGAAAAAAGGGGTTACTTAGGGTACTTTAGTATGATTTTCATTTATTTATTTTTTGTGTGTGTATTAGATGTTTTATGTGCACTCTTGCTTGAAATAATTTCTGACTTATTTTTGCTGATTTTTGTTTTTATTTTACAAATTGAGGAACTGCTTTGTGGCACAAGAACAAGCTGAGGATAGTTACCAACAACTTTAAAAAAACCCCACTAAAACCTACCTTGATTTTTCTATTCTGTAATGTCAAACATCTTTTGCAAATATTTCTCAAAATATTTTACCAAAATTTCCTAATTTGTTAAAACATTTCAGGATATAATAATTTCATCCCTTTTCCTAAATCTGATCCCTGTGGAGCTTCCCTTGGATCCTAAACTTGGGTAACACATGGAAAAATGACTTCTACTCATGTTAAAATTAAGCCCCAATATTTTTTGCTCCAAACTTATCCTCTGTTTAACTGTTAAATGCCATACATTTAGTGGGCAGTAGAGACTCTGACTTTGCTCCATACATGTAATCCTGATATCAACCTCCTCTTTGACACAAGAATCTATCTAAAGTGTAACATAGGTACTTGCAGGCATAAGGAACATTTATGTAGCAATTTTGTTACCCTAGAAATGTTTTAGGCCAGGTCAAGTTGATTTTAATAAGTGAGTTCTCTGCGGTTGCCCTGCAGTTACAGATTTACAGGCACCATGCAGCAAGGCTGTCATAGTGAAATGCATCCAGTTTGCCAAGAGCATGTAAATCCCCCGCTGTGAGTTTCTTCTGTAGGAATGACTTTTATAATTGTAGCAAAGCCTGCATTACTGACCTCTTCTGTCTTTGCTCTGTGTTTCCTCAATAAGTGGGCTCCAATTATTCAAGTAAATTTGCCATGGCTGTGCCTTGTCCTGGGCATAATGCACCTGTTGTGTTTCCATAGCAGTCTACTTTAAATTATATATATACTTTTTTTTTAGATTTTTATATTTTCATGAATACTTACCTAATGTCATAATAAACAGGATTGCTGCACTCTGTACATTAGGTTTACATTAAATTTAAATTTTGGACCATAGACCTTGAAACTCCACCATATAGTTTAAACCACGAACCCTAAATGCTGTACTAAAGATTTCAATACAAATTAGCTTTTTAGGGAGTGGCTAAATGTAGTTTAACCATGTGGAAAAAGTCATTATTAGCAGTTTTTTTCTGATGAAGACCACAACTGACCATGTCTATATTGTAAGATAAAATGGACACTAAAAACTTTTTTATTTTTGCAGTAAACTGCAGCAATTCACGCAGTCTTAACTTCTCCTATTTAACCTAATGGTAGTAGTTGTAAACCATTTTGTGCAAGTGTTTGTATGTGGTTGTGTTTGCATTGGCGTGGGGTTGCACAGTTCCTGGCAGAAACATTTTGCTTTTGACTATGCAGTTGCTTTTTCTCCTCTGGAGCAGAACCTGCACCACCATCACAAACGCAAGGGCAACACATACAGACATGTTGACCTGTGGTGCAGTTTGTTGTTGCTGGGTGCACAGAAGCAGCTTGCTATGAACCATGTAGTGTTTAACTGTGCAGCTTTAGACCACGAGGCGGCTGTGGAGATGCTTATCAGGCTGGCGATGCCCTGCAGTGCACCATCGCACTATAAAACACTATTTATTCTGTCCAGTGGTGTCACTTGCAGTAGCAAGGAGAATGAAGAAATTGCAGCAGCCCCTACTCCCCTTTAGCCGTGCAGCCTGATGTATTTTTATTGGCATCCCCAGCATATTTTCTGAGGCTGTGCACAGCTGAAGGGACTTTTAGCAGGAGATTAGTTCCTGACTCAGTCCTGGACTGCCATTGACTGTTATTGCTTTAAGCCTTTCTGCTCATAGTCCCCAGTGCCTGTTAAATTATGGCTGGTGTATTAATTTATCTGATTTACTGTTGCTGACAATGTCTGTTTCTGATTCTGCAAATGTATGCTGCCTGGAGTGACATTTTGACTGTGACCCCCGACTTGTGTTTTGCCCTTGTAGAACATTTGCTTTGTATTCTGGACTTTTCTCTGTTGGAATCTTGGTACTGCATTATCTCTGGGCTCCTGGTCATCTGCCAGTTCTTCCCCAGACACCATCCCTTCCACACTAAGTCCTGGGGGCAACTGGGTGCTGGGAGACACAATAAGTCTCCGGAGGCTGAGCGGGGGCTTGCTATAGGTGAGGCGTGTGGTGTTAGATTGGGGGACTGGTGTCTGGTATGTACTGTTGATGGACCCAGGCCTTACAGTGGCAATGCAAAAGCTCAACTGGAAAACAGAAAAAACACACTGTGCCTGTGCAAGAATCTGCATTGCAGTTTTTTTGAAATCTACAAAATGTTGAAAAAGATTTTTTTTAATGTTCTTTTAATTTTTTTTTTAACATTTTATAGAGCCCTTTTCCAATAGTTGATAATAAATACTTCTTCCAGAGGATTTTCTATTGAAGACACCTATCAGACACAAACATCAGTGGGGATATTGATGCTTACATCTAGAAGAACTTGCAGAGGTATTAATTAAAAGCAAAAAAAATTCTTGGTAAAAAAGCAAAGTGAATATGTGCTTTTCCATGCACCTACTTACTTTTTTTTAGCTTCCTCAGTGCTCTGTCAGGCATGGAGGTAAAGGAAAGCCCTTGTGCCAGCTACATTGGATTTTTAGCTCACATAGGACTGAAAGATTGGCCCAGCATTGTGAAATGGAGTGAAATGACACTTCCTTAGACTGACACTTACTGGTAATTTATGCAGCTGTCAGTTTTACAGCTAATACAACGTTATAAATAGTTTAAAAACTGTAAAAGCAGTGTTCAGTGTAATGAAAATAGCAGTTTTTCATGAGGAGTGCACAACTGGCTTGGATACCAAATCAGTGGTAACCATTTACTTTTCTGCTGCAGTATAATAAATATACGTTGGTCATGGATATCATTTGTAAAGGAGCATCACCACACCTTTTGAAAAAATCTTTAAACTCCTTTCTCTATGGAGAAAACTCAGTCGGACAGAATTACATTACTGTGACCTGGAACAGGAGCCTGATTGACTTTATGGTTCCACCATGCTCTCACTAACTCTGAATGCTGATGTTTATAGGTTTTCCGAAGGCTAGTACAAAGACAGACTAAAGTACATTTACCTATGTATATATATATATATATTTACCTAAACAATTGGAACAAACAGGATATTGCTGCTCTCTTACTGTCAAATTAGCAGGCTAGGGTTGTGTTCTTAACCAAGCCATGCTTCTGCTGTAGTGAAGGCCAAGGATCAGGATTATGCAGGTTCATAAATTGGCTGCAAAAAGTTAGAAATCCTCTGGCATGTAAATCTGTTCCTATAATGTATGTAAAATATTTGTCTACTTGCTTGAAAATTAGTTTGTCTATTTAATTGTATGTATAGCCAATTAGGAGGAAATCCATTCTTATACAATTATCTATCAAATGTCCCCATTGGAAGATATACTTTCCTTTTTGTGACAGCTATAAAATTCTAGATTTCCATCATTTTCTGTCTTGGTGACAAGAGGGTGAATCTCCCCAGTGGGGACTTCAATATAACCAAAGGGGTTTTAACTTTTTATTTGTAGCACTGATACATGCAGCCATTTTTTCCATGTACTTTCTTAGTGTGGCATAAGAAATCACAGAAATTATTGCATCTTAGTTTAAAGGGAATTATTAAGACTCAGCACAGAGAGAGGGTTATTGTAGCAGTTGGCCATACAGGGATCCAATGACAATTTACAGCCAACAATGACAACTGCCCTTTAGCATCCTCAGTGATCTTTTAAATGCATGGTGAGACATTTCTCTCCTTTGGAGTGTGTCCCCACATTGAAGGGACAGTCCCAAATTCAGCATCAACTGGATCCTGCCTTAAAGTACCTCTCTTCTGGGTCCCTTCTTCTTTGGCTTCCCCTTGCTGAAAATAAGTCCTCCACCACTGGGAACCAGGCTCATCCCCTCAGTAGGCTATTCTTCAGACTCCAACTTAGTCAGGCCCTGGGGCTTCAGAACCAACCTGCCATGGATCCTATAGCTTCTTCTAGTAATCCAGGGGTGAGGGCCCCTCTAAGCTCAGTTTTCCACACAGTTAACCTGTTTCAGAACCTGCCTAAAATAGTGTAAAAATGTCACAATAGGTCCAATTGAAAATGCCCCAGGGCAAAGACTGGTGACTACCTTGCTAAGGCCGGGTTTCTTCCCTACAACAGAAGTGAGCCAACCATCACTCCTTAGGGAGAACAGATTCTAGAACTGTCTAGCATACACTAAAACTAACCCCTTACATCCTAAGGGATATTGCTAGAATAAAGGGATGCTACATAGGAATCAAATCATGGTTTTACATATACTATAAACCATACCTTTACTTTAGTCATGCCACCATCTAGGGGAAAGTTGCTGATGATTGGTATATATATATATATATTGTGACACCAATGCAGGATTGGTGGTGGAAGGGAGGTATATTAGCCCAAGATTCCTCTCCTATGTAAAGTAGCAGGTGGAAAACTCACCTGCAAGTAACATTAAAACCTCGGTGTGGTCTGAGTTGGATGGAGCGGACAGGAGTCCTGTGACCCCAGAAAAGGTGATCCCTGAGCGAAAACCCCTTACAAGTGGTGGAGGATGCGGGCATTTTACTAAAGTCTAAAATGGACGAAGTGGTAAAGGCCCTGATACAGTCTACGGCAGCCCAGCAGGACGCCAACCGCTTGCTGTCTGCACAGCTGGCCACCCTGAGAGAGGCCACGAGTAGAGACCATCAAGTCTTGCAGGAAGTGGTGCAGCGTGTGGCAAGCCTTCCAGTGATACAGCCAGGAAAATAGCAGACAACTATCCAGGTGGGTCACTTTTTGCAAAAGATGACAGCAGAAGATGATGTGGAAGCTTACCTGGTAACCTTTGAGAGGACAGCAGTGCGGGAGGCTTGGCCAAAGGCCCGGTGGGCAGGACTGCTCGCCCCATTTCTTGCAGGTGAGGTGCAAAAAGCCTATTTTGACCTGGAACCTGAGGATGCCCAGGACTTTGATAAACTGAAGTCTGAGATCCTGGCTCGGCTAGGTGTTACCCTAGCAGTCAGAGCCCAGAGAGTACATCAGTGGACATATAAAATGGATAAGCCACCACGTTCGCAGATGTTCGATCTCATCCATTTGACTCGGAAGTGGCTACAACCAGAGGTGTTATCAGCCCCCGACGTGGTGCAGCGGGTGGTCCTTGACAAGTTCCTGAGATCGCTACCCCCAGCTCTAAGGAAGTGGGTGAGTCATGGGGACCCCAAGACAGCAGACCAGCTGGTGGACCTGGTGGAGCGATACTCTGCGGCTGAGGATCTTCTAACTATCTCTGAGCCCCCAACCCCTCGGATCCCGCGAGTTCCTGGTAAGACTGTTCTGGGGCATAAGGGACCTGGGAGAAATATTAAGACTTTAAGTGACAAAGATACTGAGACTGTTGGATCAGGAGAGCCTAAGGGGTATCACCTTGGAAGGAACCAAGGACATATAAGATGTTTTCGCTGTAAGGAGTTGGGACACATTGCCGCGAACTGTCCTATAACTACTGAACCAATGCAATGTGATGCTGCCTTTATGAAAAACCGCATGTCTATGTTTGCGCAAGTAGTATGTATTGCGACAGGTTCAGACAGCGCGGAAAAACATTTGTGTAAATTACAGGTGAATGATCAAAGTGTAACTGCACTGCTAGACTCAGGGAGTGTAGTAACTCTAGTGAAAGCAAGCCTTTTAGGCCCCTCTGACAGTGAATCAGACACATTCACGGTGTGCATGGGGATACCCGTGAATATCAGACAACCTGGGCTAATATTAGAACTCCTTATGGGTCAGTGCTTCATAAAGTGGGGTTAGTCCCAGCACTAATGCAGGAGGTGATTCTCGGGAGAGATTTTCCACATTTTTGGAAATTATGGGAGTCCAAGTTGGAACCAAAAAGAGATGCAGCGCAGAAATTGACAGCGTCAGATATAAGCCCAGAACCCTTAGGGGATCCCCCACTAGGGGAGGTAGGTGAGGAATCAACAGATATGCCCCTCCCTTTTCCATTTTCTGTTATGGCCGGAGACCTAGATGACTCTGCGTCAGGAGTAGAGACAGAAGGGGTGACACTTCAGGGTATGCCTGACCTAGACATTAGGAAAGACGACTTCCGAAGTGAACAAATGAAGGACCATACCCTTACGCGAGCCAGAGAAAATATAACAGTGGTAAATGGGAATCCTGTGGAGCCGGGTTATAGGCTTGCTTTTCCTTACATGGCTCTACAGAATGACTTGTTGTATAAGATAGACAAGAGGGGAGAGGAGGTGGTACAGCAGTTAGTGGTGCCAAAACCCTACAGGAGAACCGTTCTGGATCTGGCACATGGACACATTATGGGGGGCCATTTAGGGATCCAGAAAACTACCGAAAGAATTTTAGAAAGATTTCTTTGGCCTGGAATGCATGGAGACATTAAAGCATATTGCGAATCCTGCCCTCAGTGTCAGATTACAGCTCCTAGGCCCCATTTCCGCAGCCCTTTGGTGCCCTTGCCAATTATTGAAATACCCTTTGAGCGCATTGGAATGGATTTGGTTGGCCCCCTAATAAAGTCAGCTCGGGGTCACCAGCATATTTTAGTCGTAATCGATTATGCTACCTGTTACCCGGAGGCCATACCTTTGCGCAATACTTCATCAAAGACCATAGCAAAGGAACTGGTCCATATGTTTAGTCGGGTTGGTATTCCGAAGGAAATACTCACAGATCAAGGGACGCCCTTTATGTCTAATGTCATGAAGGAACTTTGCAGACTGTTTAAAGTTACCCAACTACGTACATCGGTCTATCACCCCCAAACTGATGGTTTGGTTGAACGATTTAATAAGACTCTGAAACAAATGCTGAGAAAGGTGGTAGATAAAGATGGGAAAAATTGGGATTTTTTGCTCCCATATCTGATGTTTGTTATAAGGGAAGTACCGCAGTCATCCACAGGGTTTTCACCTTTTGAGCTTGTATACGGTAGGCATCCACGTGGTTTGTTAGATGTGGCTAAAGAAACATGGGAAGCACAGGCCACACCGTACAAAAGTATAATAGAGCATGTGTCACAGATGCAGGACAGGATTTCCACAGTTATGCCAATTGTTAAAGAACATATGGAAAGGGCTCAAGGAGTACAGAAAAGGATTTATGATAGGGGGGCAAAGGTCCGAACATTTGCGCCAGGAGATCGAGTACTAGTTCTCGTCCCCACCGTGGAGAGTAAATTTATGGCTAAATGGCAAGGCCCATTTGAAATTATTGAAAAAGTGGGAGAGGTAAATTATAAAGTATATCAACCAGGAAAAAGGAAGCCAGAACAGATTTACCATATAAATCTGTTAAAACCTTGGAAAGACCGGCCAGTCCTGGCAGCAGCACATGCTCCACCCAGCAATGCTGGGGCAACAATGCCTGTTGTCAGAATAGCCGAGACTCTGTCCGAGGTCCAAAAAAGGGAAGCAAGACAGATGGTCGCTCAGAACAGGGGTTTTTTTTCCGAAAAGCCAGGAAAGACACCTCTCATAAAACATGATATCATAACTGAACCTGGGGTTAGGGTCCATGTCAAACCCTATAGAATTCCTGAAGCCAGACGAGAGGCAGTCTCAAAAGAAGTGAAAGAGATGCTGGAGTTGGGGGTAATTGAGGAGTCTCATAGTGAATGGTCAAGCCCTATTGTATTAATTCCAAAGCCTGATGGTACGATAAGATTCTGTAATGATTTTAGGAGGTTGAATGCGGTGTCTAAGTTTGACGCCTACCCTATGCCACGGGTGGATGAACTTATAGACCGACTGGGCACAGCCCGTTACATTACGACCTTAGACCTGACAAAGGGGTATTGGCAAATACCCCTGACAGACGCGGCCAAGGAGAAGACAGCATTTTCCACACCTGATGGCCTATTCCAGTATGTAAATATGCCTTTTGGCCTGCATGGGGCTCCTGCATCCTTTCAGCGGCTAATGGACAGAGTTTTGAGGCCACATAGACAGTATGCTTCAGCTTATCTTGATGACATAGTGATACATAGTGCGGACTGGGAGACACACTTACTCAAAGTACAGGCAGTGATTGATGACCTGAGGAGAGCAGGGTTGACTGCGAACCCCAAGAAATGCAGCATTGGCCTAGAAGAAGCCAAGTACTTAGGCTACATTATTGGGAGAGGTGTAGTCAAGCCCCAAGTGGCCAAGATTGAGGCCATACAGAACTGGCCCCGGCCTGTGAATAAGAAACAAGTGAGGGCATTCCTGGGGATTACTGGCTATTATAGGCGTTTCATACCCAATTTTGCATCTATAGCAGTTCCCTTAACTGATCTCACCAAGGGAAACGGGTCAGGGATGATAAAATGGAACGATGAAGCCGAGGAATCATTTCAGACTCTAAAGAGGGCCTTGTGTTCTCAACCAGTATTAATGACCCCTGACTTTAAAAAAGAGTTTGTGGTACAGACAGATGCTTCTGACTCAGGAATAGGGGCAGTGTTGTCACAGATTATTAACAAAGAGGAGCATCCCGTGCTTTACTTAAGTCGGAAACTAAATAAGCATGAGAGAAACTACGCAGTGGTAGAGAAGGAGTGTTTGGCCATCAAGTGGGCTTTGGTATCACTCAAATATTACTTGTTAGGACGGAAGTTTCGACTTGTCACTGATCATGCCCCTCTGAAGTGGATGAACCTGAGCCGGGACAAAAATAGCAGAGTGACAAGATGGTTTCTGGCCTTGCAGGCTTACAATTTTACAGTGGAACACAGGCCAGGAAAATGGCAAGGAAACGCAGATGCGTTGTCACGGGTGCACTGTCTGTTAGTTTCAGTTGCTCAGTCCCACTTGCCTGAGCAGAGGGGGAGGATATGTGACACCAATGCAGGATTGGTGGTGGAAGGGAGGTATATTAGCCCAAGATTCCTCTCCTATGTAAAGTAGCAGGTGGAAAACTCACCTGCAAG